>NC_066587.1:6379569-6679569 GCF_905475345.1 Vespula vulgaris | reverse complement strand
TTCCAAGGGAGAGTTGAAGCGGACCGAGGTGATAATTCAATTGACAAAGGAACATCAATCGAAAGAAGGCCATGATCGTAGCCAAACAGTAAATACCTTCTCCTATCAACGTGGGATCATATTTGTGCCAATACTTTCTCTCTAAATCGCGTTGACCGTTAATCCTGACGTCGATTGCAGCATCTATCCAGCATATAAACGTCAGTACGAACAGAAAGATCATACAGGTTTCGTACCTAGAATGAAAGATCTATCCAATAATCGTGGACCAATCGAAAAGAAATACGATAAGCGAATTACCAGTTCCAAGGTGCTCTGAAGTATCTTCTTGGACCGTGCATAATGATAAGTCGAATGATCGACCATAAATACGATATCACGAAAATCGCTAGGATCGGTTCGAATCCTAAAAGAAAAGGAAAAAAGAAAATTAGCCCAACGCAAGTTAGTTGGCACAAGTTAGTGCATAGTGTTTTCGGGTTTCTGAATTAATTCGAATCGTTTTTTGTTTGGTGTCAAATCGATTTGTTAAAAAAAGAAAGGAAAAGGAAAGAACAAATTTGATACCTGTATCCGGTGGCCCACGAAGTTGCTTGTTCTTATCGGCGTTGGATATAATAAATACGATGATAAGGAAAACGAGATAGCTGGCAACAGAGTGAAGAAATTTATTCACCGGACTCGAAAAGAACTTAGCGATTTTGGTGTTCGGTATGATCAGAATGATCAAGGCGATCAGAGGTAATAGGATTATTCGTAGTAAGACGGTCAGACATTGGAGCCAGGTTTTTCTCATCCTCCATTCGTACCAGCCGTCTACCCATTTGTTCTCGATCATCTGTAAAATTTCAACGCTGATATCTAACGCTCAGTTCAATTTGTTCGGTGGGAAGGATATGCGTTAAATTATGAAAGGTTTTTTCGTGGCACACCTCTTGAACGTTTGGATGAGCGACAAAAGTTTTTTGCTTGTAATCAAGAGCTATTAACAAGCGCGGATAAATGAATCTAGACGTTCTGGTAAAACCTGAGGTTCTTTTCAACACTGTCTCTACTTCCTGAGCTTTCCTAGCGCAGCCAATCAGATCCGTAGCGAATTTTGATAATTGCTGTTTGAATCGAACGAAATTAATACGTATGAATCATCCTATATATTTTCTAACGTTTATAAATATATATGTATGTATATGTATGTATATGTAGGCATGTCTAATCTAACTCGAACGGGTTCGATATGAAGTTGGTATTATCGAAACCTGATTCGATTGACCTCGGATAGCTGGATGTACTCGTTATAGAACTCCCTGTCGTAGGATGCAGCCATTTTTAGCTCAACCGATAGATTAAAAGACGCGAGAATTGGATCTTCCTCGGTCAAACAGATATAGGCTGGATTAGAGATAGCTCGATAGAGAAATATACGTTTTCGATCCACCGTTAAGCTGTCGTAAATTTCACGTTCTCGTCTGTTAAAGACGCATCACCACTCGTAAAATATCTAAGAGAATTTGATCGAGTTAAAAAGAAAAAAAAAAAGAACGAAAAAAATAAATAAATAAACCAACAAACAAACAAACAAACAAACAAATAAATAATTAATTCAATAAATAAATAAATAAGTAAATAAATAAATAAATGGAAAGCAAAGATTATAAACACAGATTCTACCGTGCTCGTACTTGCACACACTCAAGCAATTGCAGTTAGGTGGGTGAGGTCGTTGGATTCTGTGAAGTCGATGTTCGATCAGATATTGAATAAGCTCATAATGACCGTACTGTGCTGCAATCGCTAAGGGTGTAGCTTCGTCCGGGAAATCAGAGCTGTGAGTGACACTGGCATATTCTAATCCCGGGGATATCTCGTTGAGCTTGTCTAAAATCATGGCGGCGATCTTCGTCTCGTTTTCTCTGATTGCATAGAGATGGGCGTCACCGGGATCGATCTCCGGATGGGAAAGTAGAAATTTCACCATGCAGATGTTCTTCTCTTCAATAGCTATGTGTAGAGCTGTAATACCCTGAAAAGAAATTGAATGTCAACACCTAACTTTCAGAGAAAGAGAGAGAGAGAGAGAGAGAGAGAAAGAGATTTAATAAATTATTCATTTTTTGTCAATATTTTTTACTTCATTTTTTCAATTCATTTCGAAGAAAATTTTCTTTTGTTTTTTGCATTTTTGCATTTTCTTTTTTGCATTCTTTCGATTCTTTCTTTCATCTTCATCATTATAAATTTTGTTTAACATTTTCCCCAACAATTTCAGTCAGATTTCGAGAGAACATTTTGTCCAGTTCTTTCTCTTTCAAAGTATTTCTTTTCCAAAATTTTAATCCACCTTTAAGACAATTGCTCATTCAATTCTTTCCATTTTATCTTATCCTTTGATTTTCATTATTCATATTAACGATATGTTTCTCTCTTCTGTTCCTTTTTATTCCCTCAAAATTTTTATTCACTTTTGAAAACAGTATCTCGTCCAGTTTTTTTCTTGCATCGTAAGGATCCAAACAAAACGATTATTTAGATCAGAACCTGTTAAGATGATTCATTAACAACATCCTCTTCCCATTTTGTTCCAATTTTTCCCAACATTGTAGGCCTCACCGTATCTCTCTCGTTCGCTAATACTTTAGAAAAAGATAAAAGTTGAAGTGTTTCTTTCGTGGCAGGGGCCACCTACGTGGAATGCGCGTGGTATGAAAGAAGAAGAAGAAGAAGAAGAAGAAGAAGAAGAAATGGAAAGGATCCCAGTGCGGGACGCGTGTAAACCATTTGTCGGATCCGATTCGGTTTAACAAAGGCGAGGAGGCGCAAGCAGTCTCTCTTCGACACTACGAAAGACTCAGCATAACGGAGGAGACGACAGAGAGAAAAAGAGGGAGAGAGAGAAAGAGAGAGATAGGATGAGACGAGTGATGTTTTATGGACCACTTAAAAGAGACCACCGCTCGAAACGGGAACGATTTCTACCAGAAGGAAAAGTCTTTTGGGTTACGAGTGAAAACATCAGCCGTCGAACGATAAATTTTATCCCTCTTTTTCTCTCCCTTTCTCTCTCTCTCTCTTTCTTTACTTAATATTTATGTCCTACTCTTTTATCCTAACGTGTGATTCCAATGCGACTGAGATAACATGAATGGAAACGTATAGGTATGTACGTGTAGATATCTTTGGGGTATAATGGGTGTTAAATGGTCGATCACTTTGTGCTCAAATGTATTTCTAATTTACAATAAAAAGAAATTTAACGTTTAGAAAGAAGGATAAAAGGAGGTTGGTATATCTACCATAGCGAGTTTTGAGTTGGCGAAGTTAACGAGATAAGAAAGAGGAATGGAAAGGAATGAAGGAAAAGAAAAAAGAAAAAAAGGGGAAAACAATTGTGATAAACTAGAGGGAGATATATAGGATGGACACAATATGCATACATAAAAATTCCTTTTTTCAACTCTATTATATGAGAACCTTCTGACATATTGCGTAACGCATGGTATATGGTATATACCATAATAATCATCAAAAGTATAACAGACACGTTCGTTGTAAGGAATAGGAAGAAGGAGTCCCTTAGAAAGGCGCCATTCAGAGTGAGACCAACACGTTCACACTTTATATATATTCGGCTCGTCCCATTTTACGGCATACCACGAAATTTTTCTTCGACTAACTCGTAACTCTCGGATATATCTACTCTTTCGATGTCTCCACGTAGAGAAACAGTCTGGCTTGGCTAGCTTGGTAAGCTTGCTGGATACTCCACGTAAGAGATCGACTTTCAAAGTGGCATCTTCTATCTTTTTCTCTCTTTCTCTTTTTTCGGTATCTTTCTCCCACCAATATTCCTCCTTACCGTCCATTTCCCTTTTTCGTTGGAAGAATAGGACGGCGACGTTCATCGAGCCATCTGCGGCGAGTTTACAGAGGCAGTCATTCTCGACAATGGACCAGGGCCATTGTCAACGTCTATGCCGGTCACAATATTCCTGTGATATCCTGCCTTTTCGACTCCGTGCACCCTGGGGACTCGTGTACAACATCTAACCATTCGACAATGCCATATGCTTGTGATATACGCTCTCTCATCCGCAAACGGTTCCTCCATCTCACTGTTTCCTTCCTATTTTTTTCTTTTCCTTTTTCTTTCTCATCTTTTACGTATCATCGTCTGTACCTTTCTCTCTTTTACTCTTATTTCTTCTCTCTCTCTCTCTTTCTCTCTTTTTCTTTTGCTACGATCGACAGTTTCAAAACCATCGACGTGCCAGATGTGCCACTTGCCCTTTTTGTTTCTCATTTTTTGCAGGGATCGCGGTTCAAATATTTACAAATCTTTTATTAATTCTCGCCACGTATGTTTATGATTAATCGTCAGGCTGTTCGTAGGGATATATATATATATATATATATATATATATATATATTTTATATAGGGATATATATGTGTGTGTGTATATATGTGTACATAGGGATACATATATAGAAATATATATGTGTGTATGTATGTATGTATATGTGTGATATGTATATATCTATACGTTGTAAATGTGAGAGTCACAAATTTGAATAAACTTTTCGTTACGATCGATACTAGAAGTAATAAAATTTTTATCTTCCTCGCTTCACGTCGATCGTGTGAATTTTCCTGACTATCTTTTATGGTCCATTGAGATTCCTAAACTAGTTTTAAGAGTATACTCATTTTTGGAAAGAGAGAGAGAGAGAGAGAGAGAGAGAGAGAGAGAGATAGAGATAGAATTTTTTGTTTTACAACATATAATAAGTAAATTTAATTTCCTTAGATATTTTATTTTATATATTTTAGTTATCATCAACACGTTTTGATTACTTCATTTCAATTTGTTTTTTCATACTTCTTGTCGTTAGATATTTTTTGAATGAGATCAAGAAAAAGAGATTTTTTTTTTATAACGTATAATAAAAGGATTTTTATCTTCAAATATTTCATTCTTGATATTTTCGATTTCATACTTCTTTTCATGCTTATTTCAATATCTCGCATATTTTTAAATTATGATTAAATGTTTAAACTTTTTGTTCAAAGAAAGAAAGAGAGAGAGAGAGAGAGAGAGAGAGAGAGAGAGAGAGAAAGAGTATAGCGAATAAATTATATTTCTTCAGATATTTAATTTATTCAGATTTTTATCAAGTTATCAAAACATTTTGATTACTACGTCTCAATATTTTCTTTTCATAAATATCATAGATATTTTGGATAACATCAGTTTATATTTCCATCATAACATCCATTTCTCTACGATAAGAAATATCTTGTTTCATTAAGTTAGAAATTGGTCGATGAAACCGAGATAACGTTATACTCTTCGTTTCGATGTATATATAAATATATAATAAATAAATTTCACCTTATCTTTTCTTTTCAAATATTGCATTCGCAATTACATGGATTAATTTAGACGAACATTTTGCATTAAAAATTGTCTCTAGACATTTTGAATAAAATCATTATGATTCCGTAAAAATGGCTATTTTCATACGGTAAGAAACATTTCGTTTCATTAAATAAGAGAGAGAGAGAAAGAAAGAAAGAAAGAAAGAGACAGAGAGAGACAGAGAGAGAGAAGAGGGCCAAGAATGAAACCGAGATAATCATGAACGTCTATCATCTAATTCTTTTCTAACGATACCTATGAAAAATATAAAAACATCGTAGATCTTCTCTCATTCGAGGAAAATTTTCTGAATGAGGGACGAATTTAATGGCCCGTTAGTGGATTGGCATAAGGGTCGTTTTTAAAACGAGAGCGAATGTAAGCTGAGGATGAGAAGGGAGGTAGAAGAAGAACAAGAAGAAGAAGAACAAGAAGAGAATAAAGAGGAAGAGGAAGCAGAAGAAGAAGAGAAGGAAGAAAGAAAAGAAAGAAGATAGAAAGAAAAAGAAAGAAAGAAAGAAAGAAAGAAAGAAAGAAAGAAAGAAACACTCGTAGTAAGCAGTGAGAGAAGGAGAGAAGGGGGATCCATGGATGGAATTTACAGCGGGGCGGGTCATTTGAATAATTTTTATCGGTCCTCGGTTGAAACCATTGTCTTGTAAAGGACCGTCTGAAATATAGCCGGAGATATACACGGAGGCAGTTAGTTTTTCTCTCTCTCTCTCTCTCTCTCTTTCTTCTCTTTCTCACATACATTGTTCACATCTTCCTCTCTCCTTCTCTCTCTATCTCTTTCTCTCCAATAGAGTCAAATGCTATGGTATTTTGACCGAAAGTCAGACGGCCGGTAGGCTTTTTGAAAACGTTGCGAACGAGATGAAAAGAGAGAGAGAGAGAGAGAGAGAGAGAGAAAGAGAAAAAGAAAGAGAGAGAGAAAGAAGGTTAGTGGTGGGGAGAAACATTCCACATGGGGTATATACAGAGAGGGTGAAGATTCAAGATAACGAGTGGAGAGTCCACTGTGCTTTGCATTCTCGCTCCGTTTCTTCGATTCCTCTTCGCAAAGAAAGAGAAAGAGAGAGAAAGAGAGAGAGAGAGAGAGAGAGAGAGAGAGAGAGAGAGAGAGAGAGAAAAGGGAACATTCATCTACGATAATTCGACGTGTCTTGTAAGGATCTCGCGTAAATCACTCATGGAAATGATCGAGAAAGAGAAAAAGAGAGAGAGAGAAAAAAGAAGGGGTTGCTACTCAAAGGGAAACCGATGTCTCTCGTCCCTTCAGCTGATATCTTGAAACGTTCGTTATATTCTTTTTACTTCTTTTTCTTTTTTTTTTTCCTTCTAGTGGTTGCCTTGCTTTCTTGAAATGAGTTTGCCGACGACGATGTTTCTCGAGATCGATGAAGATAAAACTATCTCAAAAGCTTCGAAAAATCGATCTACCAGTCTCGATCTTATGTTTTTACGTAGTTATATCTATACAAAATAAAAGAGACAGAGAAAGAGGGAAAGAAATAGGAAAAGAGAGGAAGAAGTTACTTGGTAGTTCGTAGCATTAATTTTAAAATCCGGATGAACTCTCAGATAAAGCTCGACTTCAGCAATAGTTCCATTTGCTACCAAATCGAAAAATTCTTGTTCTATTTCTTGAAGTTGAGGAAGCGTCACGTTTCCTCGCTATATCACGAAATAATAAATAAATCATTTCGTATATTTTTCAATCTTTTTTATAATCTTAACGTGTGTGTGTGTGTGTATATATATATATATATATACGTTGATATATTATTTTGATTATATATACGTTGATATTATTATTTTATATTACATATATATATATATGTATGTATATTATCATTTTAAATGTGATATATTTTTTACTATTTCGTATTCTTCTTCCGTTCGATGAGTATCCTCTTGAGTCATTTTTGTTGATTATCCAATAGCAATTCTAATAAATTTTACAGAGTAGATCTTTGTAGATAGAGAAATGTTTTAAACTAAGTCAAGATTAGAACTTAGGTTATAAAATAAAAGTGACTGTAGAAGTTGAAAGGATCTTGGATTTGGTACTGTTTTCGGATAGGCCGATTAGTCGGATAAAGATCAGACAAAATGAAGTTTGTTTTGGCAATGTGTAATTCAACTTATCGATTGCTTGTATTGTGTTATATATACATCGTTATAATTTATCTCCCCCTCATTACGTACACAAATAATAATATTAATAATAATAATAATAATATTAATAATATTAATAATATGTCATAATAAAAATATTAATAATAATAATAATAATAATAATAATAATAATAAAATTATAAAATATTTATTGGAAATAATATATAATAATAATATTAATAATAATAATAATAATAATAATAAAATTAATATATATATATATTTATATCTTTTTGTAGATAATTTAAGGATGGTCGTCGATATATATTTATATATACGTATATGTATATATATATATAATATATATATAAATATATATATATAAATGTAATATACATAAATAGATATATATATATATAAATATATATATAAATAAATATATATATATATATATATAAATATGGACGCGCCGGTATTGAAACTAGAACAAAAAAAAAAGGTTAATTAGATAGCATTTTACGCCGATATTTTTCTAATCATACGAACAACGGTAGTTTGCTATACAAGGACGAAGAAAAAAATGTCCGATGATCGATCGATAACGAGCATAGAAAATAGGAAAATGATATTTATTTTAATAAAGCTCACGCGATCCGCATCTCGTTTTGACGAAGCACCAGCAACACGTGCGCTAGAACAACGCCGCGATATAACGTGTTTTTAATTTGCACGTTTCATATGCACATCTATCTATGCATGTATGTATGTATGTATGTATGTACGTATGTGTGTGTATATGTACAACAATGGCTTCGTTGTTCCAGGATTTTTTATCGTTATTGTTTCTTTTTTCTGGCTTTGTCTTTTCCTTCTATTTCCTTGCTTTCTTTCCTCATAGAAATGAGTTGCACGCATTCATGTATGCGAAAGGTCACTGCAAGAAGGAAGGACAAATCTCGAACGAAATAAGAAAAAATCGTCTCGATAAAAAAAAATCTTTGTCATTTATTCTTCATCTTTTTCATCTTCTTCATATTCATTCTCTTTCTCTTCTTTTACATATACACATTCGTACACGTTATACACATGTATACATAGATGCATTCGTTCATTCGGTTACTCATTCGCTCACACACACAGACGCATACACTTTTATGTATATGTGTATATATATATATATATATATATATATATATATATATATATATATATATATTCGTTTAAAGGAATAGCACGGAACGATATTTATATTATATACTCGTATGATACATACACATACACTAGAACGTTAGACGATGAAAAAGCTTTGATATCTTTCTAAAGCTTCGCGTTCTTTTTATTATTTTCCTAAAAGTCTAATATACTTTACGTCACTCGGTAAACCGGATAGAAATGTCACTGTCCAATTCAAACACTATCCAACAAGACAAAAGACATAGTCTCTCTCTCTCTCCCTCTCTCTCTTTCTCTCTAAGAGAAAAGATAAAAGCATCCTTGGAAGAACACACTAAAGGAGAAATAATAAAGCAAAATGTCGTTGATCTCAATCAAAGGATTAACCGATAAGATTAAACGAGGCAACGTTCATTCATTTTCCCCTTATATCCTTCGGCATGTTGAAAGTTGTTCTAATTAATTGTAGAGCATGTTACGTGGTAAAACGGAAGAGGCAAAATTGTAAAGAAACGAGGCGTACCAATGTACTCCGGTATACTTCTCGTTTACTTTGTGATCGATGTTCGTTGTCTCGTTATTAGTCCTTTGTTGCCTGATATCCGGTCGATCTACATCGATCGTTCTTCTAGCCGAAGATGGCCTTCGAACGAAGAACGATTCTAAGCTGTTCCAAATCCGCAAAGGGAGAAAGGAATAATGTGCCAATGTTTGACTATCGATTACGGCATAACACGAAGCTATGACGTCGTCGACCAATAATGTCCCTTCCGTTGTCAGCGGCGCGAAAACACCCTTCTCAAGGATCAACCTTGTCTCGATCACTCGATCCCAACGAAGACGTTGACTACGCGCATTGTACACTTCATTGTTCAGAGTATTCTCCATTATGGAGAACGAAGAATCCTCTTTTTTCTCTGCCACAAGAATTTTATCCCCTATTCCTACCCTCGCCGCAAATATCGTTGATTTATCCTTGATCGGTACCAAATGTGCTGGCGTCAAGGTCAACACTCGTCCAGATTCCGTAAAAAGTTTCACGAATTGTCGTCTCTCCGTTGGTGCTCTATCCAAGAAAGCTATCACCTCGCTGTAGATCAATTCACCCTGAGAATTCATGGCTGCTACTCGTTCGCCTAACTGGACTTCGTCCACCCTCTTTCGTCTACCATCTTCCGTTCTGACGTAACTTTTCCCAGGGAAACAACCACCCGATTTGCCTGCCGATGATGATTCTGTAATGAAAAGAAAAAAATGGTAAAAGAGAAAACAAGGTAAAAGAGAAAAAAGGCTTGACTGTGATTCTTATAAATTCGATTTTTCACTTTTCTCTCTCTCTCTCTCTCTTTTTTGAATTGGATTTATACGACGGGATCGAAGAGATCATATTAACTAAAATTAAATTTCGAATACTTCTTGCACTTGATCTCGAAGGAATATCTTTTCTATCAGTAAGAATTTCAATAGAAATTTTTTAACAATTACAAACGTCGAACGAATACTTTGGTAAAATATTGTTTTACGAGTTTGTTATACTCGATTTACTCTGAATTTTTATTTGCAACTTTGACTTTAGCTTCGATACTTTGAACTTTGGCTTCGAGCCAAATGTCAGATTCATTGATCCGTATATTCTCTTGTCGTTGGAGAATGGAGTATTTCTTACTTAAAAAAAAGAAAAAAAAAAAAAAAGAATAGAAAGAAGACAAAAAAAAAATTGATCCGAAAAGAGTGGATCGGTCTCGGTTCACTCTCGGACGTTGGCACATTTTTTTTCGCAGAGTTGTGCTTCGATTAACCGCGATCTCGCGGGGCTTTAAGTCTTTCTCCGTAGGATTGATTTTTCGAAGAGGTAATCGGATCCATCGGACACTCGGGAATACCGATCAGGAAGGTCGGTGACGCGAACGAGTATAACAAGCAACATCCGTAGACCGGTTGGTACCGTGGGAAATCTCTCGTAATCTCCCCACTCTACGTCACGAAAATCGATATCTTCTAACGAATTCCAATCAGAGAATCGGATCTATACAGTGAAAGAAAAAGAAAAAGAAAATGGAGAAAGATAGTCGAAAATTATGAAGGAAATTTAAAGACGATGAAAAAGAAAAAGATCGAAAATCGAGATTTCTTTTTTTATCTTCGAGCCGTGTTAATAAGGTGAATCGATATCGATCTCTTTGGTATCGATCGTCCTTCGATCGTGATGAAAAAAAGAATATATATGTATATATATATGTATATATATATAAAATAAGATGAGAAGGAGAGTCCAGACCAGAAAATATGTCACGCTTCGAACCTGCCACCTTTTTTTTTCTTTTTTTTCATTCTCTCTCTTTCTCTCTCTCTCTTTCTCTCTCTCTCTCTTTCTTTCTTTCTTTCTCTTTCTCTCTGTCGTTTTCAAGCGACCCTCGAGGACGCGATCCATCGACCGGTATCGATTTCGCGCCTACTTTTACGCTCGATCTTTTAATTCGAATGGACAGGCACGGTGCCCGATTTATCGGTATTTATTTCGTAATACGAAACTTTTACGTGTGACACGGAGGACGTGAGCATTATTGGCTGAGGAAGAGAGAGAGAGAGAGAGAGAGGGAGAGAGAGAGAAATGAGAATCGATCGTTCAAATCTTTGGCAGGGACATATCAAAGATCTATCAAATTTTGTTTTTTAAGTCAATTAAAATATTGAAAATAATCGATCGTTCATTTAACTAGAGACAAATAGGAAAGAAGAAATAGTATGTTTTTTTTTTTCTTTAATTATCGTACATGATAATGCGTAAGATTTTTAATCCTTCGGGATGAAATAACAAGGGATCTGGATAAAAGCAAAATCCTTTGCCGAGTCAAGATCAAACTCTGCAATACCCGAACAAGTCGATAAGACAGAAAATGTTTCGTTTTTCTGACGAGTAGCGGCGCTTCGTGTATATTCGCCAGTAATAAGAATGTTAATAATAAAGCAAATAATAATAACATAATATATATATATAACATAAGAAAAATAATTTCTAAAATAAGATTTCGCTCTCCTTTTTTAAATTCTTTCAACGTAATTTATAATTCTTATCGTTTCTTGAAAGAGAATTTCAATGTACATTAACGAAATAATTAAAAATCTTTTCCAAGAAAATCTACGATTATATATGTGTGTGTATATATATATATATATATATAACAAAAATAATTCTTCAAATAAAATTTCTCTCTTCTTTTTTAAAACCTTTCAAAGTGATTTAATTGTCATCGTTTTATGGAAAAGAATTTGACATTTCGATCGTCTCTTTAAAAAAAACAAAATGGCGCTCGAGATCCGCGTAGCTGACTACATTGTGTTTGCGTTTTTCTTTTTATTTTGTGCCAATGAAAAAATCCTTTTGTCAAGTATACTAACCAGACTTAACGGAACAGTGTATATGGGACCTGGATTCGTAATAAACCCAATCGAAACCAGCTTCGACTGCGAGTCTCGCCAACATTCCGTACTTCGATCGATCGCGATCACTCGTCGTCACGTCGACGGCTCGTCCTTCGTAATGGAGGGAATCGGTTGCATGTTTTCCCTCCTCGTCCCAGCCCTCTGTAACTCTCAGCTTCACTCCGGGCCACTGGTTCATTACCGAGATTGCTAAGGTATTCAATTTCTCCTTGCACCTCTGTAAGTAACATTGGAAATATTTGATTTAACGGTGCGAATAAAAATTTAGATTAAATTGAAATGATTTTGTCTTTTTTATTTCGAAGAATTTGTCGGAAATGTTTTGAAATATATCTAATGTATTTTTCTCAATCGATCCGTTTGGTTATGATGTCTGTTTAAGAAACTTCGATCATGTAGAAATTCTTTTTTAATTTTTCAAGAAGTAATTCGTCTGATAGTGATTTCTCTTCTTCAGATTTATTTTTAAATCTTGAATTTCTTAGAATTTCGAATGGGAAAATTAGAAAAAGGAAAAGAATAGATTAAATTTAAGTAACATTGTGATATTAAGCTATATTTTATATAGAATATATATATATATATATATATATATTTCATATGTATATTTTATTTTATTTATATTTTATATTATATAAATTCTTTAGTTATTAAATCACGAGCATAAATATATATAGAGATACTAACAAATAATAAATACAAAATTTAATAGAAAAATATCGAATATAAGCATATATTATACAAAATGTTAATATAATACTATAGTATTCGATTATATATGTATATACTCGATTTTTATTATAACAAAAATGTATAAATACTTAGTATTCATATGATGTTAATATCACACGCACATATACATACATTTATATACATATGTAGTATACATTCGTCATTCGAGTATACATATCAATGGATATAAATCATAGGAACATAACTTAAGTTTTCAAAAAAAAAAAAAAAAAAAAAGGATAGACCATGAAAAATCAGCAATTTCGAGTCCTTTTGAACAGGATTGGAAAGAAGTCTATTCTCGCAAGTAACTTTTCTCTATACCCTTTGTACATATGTTAGCCATACTATTTCTTTTTCTTTTCTTATTTCTTTTTTTCTTTTTTTTTTTTTTTTGGTTTGTTATTGTTGTCGTCGTTATTGTCGTTAAGAAAAGTTCCGCTTAACGCGATTTCATTGAGTATATCGTACAGGCGATTCAAAAATGAAAAAAGGTTGTGGAATAATGACGTTCGAGGATTTCACGCGGATGCACGTGGAAAAAGGACATCGTCTCGCGCGTACAATTCTTATGTGTCAGGTCGAAATAAGTGGAAAAGCGATACGAAGATGACGATGAAAAAAAAGAAAAAGAAAAAGAAGAAGCACTAGAAGAAGAAGAAGAAGAAGAAGAAAATGTAGAGAAAAAAGAAGAAAAAAAAAGAAAACCTAGAGAAGGAAGAAGAAGAAGAAGAAGAAGAAGAAGAAAATGTACAGGAAGAAGAAAAAGGACAAGAAGAAGGAAACATAGAGAAGGAAGAAAAAGAAAAAGAAGAAGAAGAAAAAGAAGAAGAAACCTTTAAGAATCAGACGCGGAAAACGAATGCGTGTTTTGACCGGACACGAGAACGGAACGGGATTTCTCAAAGGGACTTTAAGGACCTACCGAGCCCCATAGCGAATCAAGGGGCAAACAGGAGTATAAATACGGCCGTCGTGTCGAGGATTACTCGGTCACGCCGATCCTCTTGCTGCTCGTAAGCTCTAAGGAAGAAACTCGAAGAAAACTCTGACTTCTACCTGCTCTTTAACTTGTACCTTTTTAAGAAGGAAAAGCGACTTCTTATTTCTCGTCGTTTTTTTCTTTTCTGCCGTTCCTTTTTTATTTTCTTTCTCTCTTTCTTTCTTTTCTTTCTTTCTTTTCTTTCTTTCTTCCTTTTTCTCCCGTTACAACAACAATTCTTTTTCTTTTTTCTTTTTTTTTTGTTTTTCCTTCCTTCCTTCCTCTCTTTTTTATCGAGGAAAACGAGTTCTCTTCGTCCATCTGGTAAATACGAATTTTGTTCATCATTTGTTGGACATACTTTCTTCTTTTATTGAATTCATTCTTCAAGAATAATGGAACACACAGAGGGTAATAATAACGGCAAAAGACAGATCCTCAGTTTTTCACCAGAAACACACCAATTCTCAAGAGGAAAAATCATAGTTTCGGATGAATGAACAGGCAAGATTCTGTAGAAACGTGAAGATTATAGAGAACCCCAAAAAGGGAAACGTAAGTATATATTTGAAGGTGTTAGAAGGCGAACCATAAGATTCTCTATTGGTTTTGATGTATATGTAAGATGGTTTATTGAAGAGAACGAACGAACGATCATCGCTCGAGACCTCTTTTGTCAGATTCTCAGACTTTTAAACGTTCTTTTCTATTTCATTAAATATCTAAACGGAAATACTATAACGATACGTTCGGTGAATTTCTTTCGTGTTTTCAAACCGAGTGGTTTCTTTCACGTTAAGCTTGATCGAAATTCATCCGACAGCCGATAGGCGTGCGATTTTTATGCACTCGTACATATACTTACATATATATAAATAAATATATACGTACGAACATACTTACGTATATAGTATATATATATATGTACATGTAAGTAAGAAAGGCTTTGGTTGCTTCTTAACAGACACTTTGAATTTTCACCACTGAGGATTCGAAAATGGAAAGGTTGCCGCGACCGGTCCCCTTTTCTTCCTCGACGCAGTCAATAGAAGCTAATTGCCGGCGTGGAGCCGCAAATTCGTGGACATTGTCAACCCCATCTCGTTCGCGATATCGAACGGGTCTTTTCTGCATTGTATCGCGAAGTAGCGACCAGTTTCTTCCTCCTCCCTCTTTCTCTACCTCTTTTTCTTTCTTTCTGTCTCTCTCTCTCTCTCTTTCTCTCTTTATATAGCTTTATATTCCTCTTTCTTTCTTTCCTTCCTTCTTTCTCTCTCTATCTCTCTCTCTCTCTCACTCTTTCTTTTTTCTCCTTTCTCTTTCTACGTTCACCCCTTTTTCCCTACATTCAACCCTTATTTCAAATTCTCTTGCAATCCGATCGAGGTAGGAACAAAATCAAATTCAATTTGAAAATTTCTTTTCATATTACGTATAAGGTCAATCATGAGTAACATTGTCGAGGTTTATAATACTTTTCTTTTCTTTTCGGAGAGGGAAAGAGGGAGAGAGAGAGAGAAAGAGTTACTTTATAAACTCCAATTTTTTGTTTCGCGTCTAAAAGAAAATTATATATATATATATATATATATATTTGATATACTGGGATTCGAGCTTGAATCTTTGAATTTTATCTATAGTATTTTAATTTCAACTCATAATGAGTTACCTGTTATGTATAATCTGAATGT
This sequence comes from Vespula vulgaris, assembly GCF_905475345.1. Classification (NCBI taxonomy): domain Eukaryota; kingdom Metazoa; phylum Arthropoda; class Insecta; order Hymenoptera; family Vespidae; genus Vespula; species Vespula vulgaris. The sequence goes on along the minus strand of NC_066587.1, from coordinate 6,664,012 downwards.
TATATAATATTATTCATATTAGTACAATATAATGTTTATACATATATAGACATACATATAGAGATATGTAAAGTAATAGATATGCATATAAGAAAGTTCTTGATGGAGTTACAATTCTTGATAAAGTTAAATGATAAAAGTTTCAACATTGCATTTTTGTTAGAAACGAGTGAACAAAAAATTAGACAAAAAAATATATATATACACATACATATATATAATACATATACATATATACATATATATTATACATATATATATAATTATATAATTTTAAGGATAGATGGCATTTATAAAGGATTAAACATTTCGAATTCTTTTTTTAGAAACGTAATAACGTAAGGTCACATGAGACACGTAATCGCGTTAAAGTTCTCAAGATTCTGATCTAAAGGAAATGACGTAAGAGTGAGCTCGTGCGAAATCACATCGTACATTTTGATGTGATGGTGGGAACGAATGGTGGGACGAAAGAGGAGAATGCGATAAGGAGGATCGAAAGAAGAGGAGGAAGAGCAGGAGGAGAAGAAGAAGGAGGAAGAAAGTCGACGAAGAAGAAAAGAAGAATGAAAGAGAGAGAGAGAGAGAGAGAGAGAGAGAAAGAGAGAAAGAGAGAGAAGGTATAAAAGGGCCGAAAGAGGACGCGGTATAAAGAGAGGAAAGAATGGTGAAGGGCCAGAGAGATATACCGGCTGTGGTGCACGATGGGGTGCCTTGTTCGCGCAGCGGGTTGCACTCTCGGCCCCTCCCAGACTTTACATCTATTTACAAACATTTTGGCGGAGTCGAGAGACATGGAGCCTTCTCTTTCTCTCGAAAGAGTGAAAGAGAGAGAAAGAGAGAGAGAGAGAGAGAAAGAGAGAATGTCGGGACCTTATGAAAATCCATTCTGAGTGAAAAATGGCCTAGCCCGTAATCCATTAGAGAATGAGAAAAGAAAACGAGAGAGACGCGGGGGTGGTGATAATAATAATAATAAGAAGAAGAAGAAGAAGAAAAAGGAAAAGAAGAATAGCAATAAATAAGATACATTAAAAGAAAAAAAGAAGAAACTCTAAAAGAAAGTACCATATTAGTACCAATTATCATCTTTATTACAGATATCGCAATTTAAAATGTCCTCAATCTCAAAATGTTAATGCATATGCAAAAATATATATTCTACAGATTCAATAAATAATTATATTTATAACAATAGTAATATTGTATTAGTATCAATTATGATATTTGTCAGAGTTATCAGAATTAAACATTTCTTTGATCTCAAAGTGTTAGACATACAGATACGTACGTACTCTAACAATATAAAAGATATAATGAAAGCAGTAGCAACTAATCAATGAAACGTAATATATACTGTAATAAAAGAACAAAATTAAGAAAATTATGAAAAAAACGTGTAATATGTGTTACTAAATAATAACGATAGTAACGACGATATCTAACAGAATAATAATAAAATACATTTATCATCTTTTAGATCTAAAGATTATAAACATAAATATTCACAATTATCTCGTCAAAATTGATAACGATTTCTTCAGAATACATTCACGTTTCAAAAAGTTCATTTAATTTCGACGTTTAAACGGGGCCCCATGAGAGGACGTTTAAGAGTTTCGTACTTCTTACATCGTCCTCTCTTCGTATTCCATTCTCATACTCATTTCTTCTCTCTCTCTCTCTCTTTTCTTTTTCTTTCCTTCCTTTTCATTTTTATTTTCAATAAAAAAAAAAAGGAAAAAGAAAATAAAATTATATCGAGAAGAGCCGTCGGTAGTGGTCGCTCGTTATCGTTTATAATGGCGCTACCACGGTGCTCGAGGCGTTTATGAAAGACGAAAAGAGGAAACCAGTTCCGGTGAGTGATGTACTCGTCGCGTATATGATGCCTTCTCCTCCTTCTCCTCTACCTCCTCTACCTCCTCCACCTCCTCCTCCTTCTCCTTCTCCTCCTCCTCCTCCTTCACCTCCTCCTTTTCCTCCTTCTCCTCCTCCCAACCATCTTGTACATGCAACATACGTGCTATCTCCTCTCCATCGTACCTCGCGCGATACCTCCTAATTACCGATCGTCTATCACTTACACCTCGTTTACATATCTTATCGCGCTCAGTAAACGGCTGTTAATTGTCGCGTCTTCTCGATTCAACCACTCGATCAATGATCTCTCTCTCTCTCTCTCTCTCTCTTTTTCTCTCTTTCTTTCTGTTTTTCTTTCTCTCTCTCTTTTTCTTTTTTGCGTTTCTCTGTGCATTCAAACGGTTATACTTTCGTTATTTATATTTATATGTTGTAATATTTCTTATTAGTTATTTAATTATTTTAAGATGAATAATTTTTTTTTCTTTCTGTCTCTCTCTCTCTCTCTCTTTCTGTTTCTGTTTCTTTTATATAAATATAGTTGTAATAGTAATGATATTGAATTGGCTTGTAATTAATATCGATATTTTCTTTATATGATATTGAATAGTATAATAATGGGTTGAGCAATTAGTAATATAGAAAATATGAAAAATAAGTTATAGAAAATACTTAGTAATATTGTAGTATAACGTTGAGATTTGATTAATAAGTAATATATTGAAATTTTTAATCAGAAATACTAGAGAAAATATTTGTTATACTCTACATCACAATATTTGCATGATCAAAAAATAATATCGAAATTTTCAATAGAAAATATTAAAAATAAATATACTAAACAGTATAATATTAGGATAACATTATACTACAAGATTAGTAAATAATTAGTTTTCAATAAAAAGAAAAAAAAATATATATATAATAATATACTATTGGATTGATCCAATATTCAATAAAAAATATATTCACTAAAAAAGAAAAAAATTGAGTTCATTATTTACATATAAAAAAATATCGAAATTATTTACATTACTCATTAGCCAATCCAACAATTTTATATTATTATCTTCTCTCCCTCTCCCTCTCTCTCTCTCTCTCTCAAATCCAAAGACGAATATAAATTTATTGAAATCTACTTTAAGCAGAGGCGAACAAAGGAGGAGAGAAGAGAAGAGATCTCTCGCATGAGATGAAAAGTTAAATACGTCGGGGCAGGGTTAAGAGGTCAGGATGAGTAGAGAACGAGAGGAGAAAAGAAGAATTAAGAGGAAGGAAGAAGAGAGAGAGAGAAAGAAAGAGAGAAAGAGAGAGAGAGAGAGAAAAGAAGGAAGAAGAAGGAAGAAGATAGAAGTACAGAGAAGATGAGGCACCTTCTAGACCGAAGAAGGGGGTTGGGTCCTGATGTGAAGGAAGATGGTGAAACAGGACTGGGCTCCATCCCAGCATCCGAAGATGGAGCCCCGCCCCCGCCGGTTTCTTCTCAAGTCCCCCTCCTCCTCCTCCTCCTCCTCCTCCTCCTCCTCCTCCTCCTCCTCCTCTTCCTCCTTCTTCTTCTCCTACCTTGGTCAGCTTTACCTTCGCTGCCAGGCCAACCTTTTATTTCATTCTTCTTGTTTCAACGCTCTTTCTCTTTCTATCTCTATCTCTCTATCTCTCTCTTTTTTCCCTCTCTACTTTTCCTTCATCCTCCTCCCTCCTCCCACTTCTTCTCCTTCTCACGTAAACCACATTCGGGAATTGAAAAAGAACGAGCTCCTTCTCTATCTTTCTCTATTTGTCTGTCTCTCTCTTTCTCTCTCTTTCTATCGGTCTTTTTTTCTTTCTCTCTCTTTTTATTTCGGAATGACGATCTCGATATTCCATTCACCGTGTACACCGAAAGAAATCGTTCTGGCGTCAGCTGATCTTCCTGGAAGCCACTTCCGGCTCACCAAGAAACGATCCTCTTACACCTACGTTAATACAACGAAATTCTTTCAACCCTTCCCTCGAAGAAATCATCTTCCTTGTGAACGACACGTCGTTCTATTAAATCAAATATAATTAGTAAGGACATTCATTGATCAGAGATGTTGAGAATAGGATAAATTAAATTAAAATTTAATTCAATTAAAATTAAAAATTGTCGGAGTTATTAAGACATGAGAACAACAATCGCGAGATAAAATAATTATCTATGGTATCAGAATGATACCAAATTTAATGGAGACTCAATGAGATATTGCTTTCATCCAAATAAATTTTCTTCCAGTTAATCGATTCGATAAATCTTGAGTTGAAACAAATTCGAAGAAAACGAGTTCGCATAATTGACATTGATTGCGAAAGTTATGGAAATGAATGATAGTTGAGATTATCTTTAAACGAATTAACGATAATGATGATAATAATCGAATTTAAATCGAAACACTTGGGACGATTATTCATTTAATCATCCTCTCTTTTTTTCTTTCTTTTTTTTTTTTTTTTTTCTTCAGATCGCAATTATTAGAACATCATTGAAAACGTTAATACAAGAAATTCGATTTTTCTGATAAAGGAATGATCAATGTATTAAATCTCTCCCACCCTCTACCCCCTAACACTCATACACGCGTAGTAGTACACGTTCAAGGACAATGGCCTCACCAAAGGGAGAGATGACACGACAACAATGAGGGGCCGTGTTTTGAGAAAGATTCGTGTACGAGGAGATGCATCGAGTGTTTGTCGAGCTCTCTAGAAGGTCCCGGGCCATAACTGAAGAGCGATCCCGGTCCAGAGGGATGACCTATCTCACGCTTCTTCTCTCATCTTCATTTCCATATATTTCTTTCCTTCGTACCTTAACATACTTATCTAAGACACGTCTAAGCGCGAGTAAACGCATGCCGCGTTATTTCGACTCTAAGAATTTAATAAGACAATCGATAAAGCTGCCAAAGTAAATTTTCTTCTAGTTCTTCGCGATCTATGATTAAAAAATAAATAAATAAATAAATAAATAAATAAATAAATAAAAAGAGCGAGAGTGTTACGTATGTATGATCGATAATATATGACGATGAGCATAACGACGTGAAAGAAAATGGAAAAAGTTATTCTTTAAAGATGAACCTATTTTCGATGATGCGTGTCGTCTCTTCTAGAGAAGCTCGGGTTACATCCTTATTACGACGTATATACCTATACCTACAGGCTAGACTTATAAAAAGAGATAGATCATATGATAGAGAAGGAATGATAGAAAGAAAGAGATGGATCAAGACGAAAAGAAGGATCGAAATCGACCAACCGAAAATATCTTTTGTCTGTGGGAACGGATTACCGAAGCGCGAAAAGAAACACCAATGAGACTTAAGATGAAAAAGGTTTAGACAGAGAAAGGGAGAGAGAAAAATAGAAAGATAGAAAGAGAAACATGGATACTAGAGATAAATAGATAGATAGATAGATAGATAGATAGATAGAAAGCAAGCATGTTGTTTTGAATCCATAGCACGTCACTGACAGAATCACTCGCTGGTATTGATCTCGACAAGCTGATCATCATCATCATCATCATCATCATCATCATCATCATCATCATCATCATCATCATCATCATCATCATCATCATCATCACCCTCATCATCATCTTCATCATCATCATCATCATCATCATCATCATTATTATCATCATCATAATCATCATCTCTGTTTCTGTCTTTTAGTTTTTCTCATTCTGTCTTTTTCTATCTTTTTTACCCTCTTCAAAGCGATGAAGGCGATCAGCACACGCCTCGTCGCTTCCTCTTCTTCCTTATTATCTTCCTTTTCTTTCTCTCTCTCTCTCTTTCTCTTTCTCTTTCTCTTTCTTACTTACTATCTCGTTTCTCTTGAAGTTCATTTTATCGAAACGCCGAGTCCGATATCGTTACGGTACATTACACTGACACTTTCGAGCCGCGTGCCGACTCCTCCTCTACAAAGGAAGGACTATAAGACGAAAAGAGGATCGTTCTTCTGTACTTGCTGTCGTCGTTTTCATCATTGCTAATTTTCTTCAGTATCATCCTGCATCTCGATGAGACATTCTCGCCTCCTCGCATTCTTTATTGTTTTTATGCGTCTACTTCGTTCTTCGTTTTTCTCTCTTTCTCTCTTTCTTGTTTCTTGTTGTTTTTTCTTTCTTCGTCCTCTCATTATCTCTTTCTATTTTGCTCGTTATTTTTTTTAGATTTTATTTTTGTTGTTGTTGTTATTATTATTATTATTGTTGTTTCTTTCTTTTTTTATATCCTCCTTTTTTCTCATTCAAGATTTTTTTCTTTCGAACTTTCCGAACTCGAAACGGACGATTGCTCAGGCTCACGAGAAGTATCCGGCTTCGAGTGTCTTAGAAGAAGACGATCAACACTTAAGAATCCTCCTACGGAGTTGAATACGTAAATTAATTACGAGAGACTTCCAGTAAGTACGACGCTAAAGTCTACTCCTTGTGGGTTTCTCTAACAGTCCGTTACTCTTCCAGGTTATGTCTTATCCTCGTCGAAAATAAAAAAGATAGAGAGGGTAAAAGACAGAGAGAAAGAGAAAAAGAGAAAGACAGAAAGAAAAAAAAGAGACACACACACACACACACACACAGAGAGAGAGAGAGAGAGAGAGAGAGAAAGTAAGAGAAGAGAATTCTTTCAGAGGCTGATGTTTGTTATTTTTCGAAGAGGAGGATGGTAGCCAAGTTCCTCCTCGAAGAAAGAAAGAGAGACAAAAATAAGACTAAGAGAGAAGAGAGACACACATACACACACACAGAGAGAGAGAGAGAGAGAGAGAGAAAGGAAAAAAAAGGAAAGTCACGTGTATAAAGCGGGAGGGCGGATATCGTGTTCCAAATCAGGATCCGAGGGATCGGGTTATTAGGATCGAAATGAATGTAAATCCCCTTAACACGATCCCCGGCCAAAACACGGCTACCCGCGGCTCTGAAAGTGGCCAGATTAGATACCGCGTGTCTCTTTCTGTCTCTCTCTCTTTCTCTCTCTCTCTCTCTCTCTTTCCTTCTCTTTCACTTCACGAGAAGCACGAACCATCCCGTAGGATGTAGCAGCCTGATCCTATCTCTCTGAGGGCATCGAAGAGAAGTAGGAGTCTCCACCAAGAAGAAGTCTCTCTCCCTAAACCCTCCGAAAAGAGCTCTCACATCTCGTAGAAAGGGCGAAGCTCCTTCTCCCTCTCTTTCTCTCTCTCTCTTTCTCTCTCTCTGTATCTATCTATCTGTCTATCTCTATCTTTCTCTTTCTGGTTCGTGAGGAAGGCCCTTAAATCTTAAGATGGACCGCAGGAATGCCTGGTGCGCGTCCGACCTAACGAGCTTTTAATCGTCGCTTCGACGTCCACCGACACGTGACACCGACGACGTACCTTGTCACGTGCCCTTCGAAATTAGAAAATTATAGGATCCGTTTCAGTATATGTATACGTATAATATTTATGTATTTATGTTGAACTTTGAAAGGATTTTATTGGACGGGTATGCGATCATTTTTAAATAAGTGATTATTTATGTTGGTGTTTATGATTCTTTTTTCTCTTTCTTTCTTTCTTTCTTTCTTTCTTTAATCTTTTTATTCTTTTTATACCTATCCACTAATGTTTTTTCATTCGTATATAGTAATCGCGTTGAATATTACAAACTTTAAGTTTACTTCTTCGAGCTTTTCTTTTCGAAATCGATTATTATCAGATTTAACAAAGAACTTGAGTTTCGTTCGCTATTCTTTACTTTATTATTAAGGACTGTTCGTATATTTATATTTTTATTCTTAACATCCTGCTCTTCTTATTAATACTTTTAACAGATTAAATATTAGAATTTGTTAATGTATTTGATGTTTCTTTTTTTTTTTTCTTTAGAATCGAAGACCACATGAATTTATCATTGAATTTCGCAAAGCTTTCGTTTACATTAGTTCAATTTATTAATAGCCGTCGTTCTCGTGGCTGTGTCAGTTTCGATCAAAAAGTCAAAATTTTCTCAAAAAAAAAGAAAAAAAGAGAAAGAAAAACAATTCTCTCGACGGTCGTAAATTCTCAAATATTAACATCCTTTTTTTTATCCCGAAACAGACATTTATCGAAGCAAGAATACAACATTGCGCACGATTCTAATCAGAAAAACATTCACAAGGTTTTATCAACATGCGATAAAAATCTTCAAGAGCTATTCGATTCACACTTATCACACATTTTCTTCTTCTTCTTCCTTTTCTTCTTCTTCTTCTTCTGCTTCTAAGAGAAAATTTATATTCCTCGTGACGATAAATAAGCGTTCGCATAAAGCAAACTGCAAGTCGTCGTAGTATACGCGTGTCCTCCTGGTATTGCATTCTCTCTCTCTCTCTCTCTCTCTTCTCTCTCTCTCTCTCTCTCTCTCTCTCTCTCTCTCTCTCTTGTATAATCGTCTTGTTTTATTGGCCGTTAACCATGACTGGAAGTGAATGAAAATAGGAGTTACGAGGAACGTCGTGGCTCGTAAATGGATTAATCGTTTCTTCGAGCTTTAATAGACGCTAAGAACGAAGAGACACAAGTAACATTTATAATTCCTCGTGCCGAGCGAAATTTTACGTGCCGTTTTAACGTCGCACTTCGTTCATTCGTTAAGCGTGTCAAGAAGAATGGTTCAATCCTTCCTACTCGTAAGAAAGATAAAGATAGTCGCTTATGTATTTACGTAAGAATCTATGAGAGTAAGTAAATAAATAAAAGAAAAAAGAAAAAAAAATGAAAAATGAAAAAGAAGAAAGAACAAACAAACGAAAAGAATGCAAGGTAAAAGAATTTATGTGGTTATTTCTTCAAGTATTAGAAATGTTTATAGGCGATTATCGGTGCAATAAATGGTAGTATAAATCTTGGTTTACATTAAAGCTAACTCCTTTGCGGATTTTTTATTCGAGATGAAATCACGTGAGAAAGATGCAAAAGAATCATTAGCAATATATAACAACAACAACAACAAAAATAATAATAGTAGTAATAATAATATATGGATTACACGGATCATATTACATGGATATAATTAATTATACATTTTTTTATGTATACATACATAGATACACTCAAAGATCAATGATCTTAAAAATATGCAACACCATCGGATTATTTATTAATCAAATCAAATTAAGAATAAACTCTTTTAAACGTGATAATCATTCGATTAAGAGAAGCAAAAATCATTCGAGGGTGGCGAGATTTAAATATATAATAAATAATATTTAATAAATAATAATAATAACAACAATAATTACGAGTAGAATCTATGTGAGGTAAGATTTAAAAAAAAATAAAGATTAACGATAACAATAATAATAATAATAATGATAATCTGAAGGTTAAATTTTGTTAGAATCAATCGACGGTTCCATGTTTTGAAATATCGTATCATTAGAAACAGATGTTTCTCTATTGAATACTGTTAACGGATTTGTTTGTGCTACCATATAGAATAAGAGAGGCATGGAGTCTGAATTAGATCTTTTCACTTCGTGAAAGCAAACTATCGCGGAGTCTTCGAAGTGGTTTGGATTAACGGAGAAGAAGATAGAATGAATACTCGTAGACCTTGATTCGTGTCGATTCTCGGGTCGGTGAACTTATCTTACTTGCTAACCTTTAGAAAATGTCTCTGTTGAATCTCGAATCGATTAATTCTCGTTAAACTTCTATGATCTTATTCTTTTCTTTTTTTCGTGTTTCAAAAAGAGATTATATACTCTAAAGTTAATACAATAATATAACTCTTAGTATAATTTATTACAATTATACTTATAATATAATTATTTTTTATACTAATTATATATATATGCATTAATAAAATAATATATATTTTATTTAGTTATACAATATTATAATTAGTATATTTACCAATCTAATTAATAAATATGTATATAATGAATAGTAGTATATCCAATAGTATTTAAATGCTATTAGATAATATTATATGTATTAGTATCTGATAATACTATTACTGAATAATATTATATCTAATATACACTAAATAGTAATACTTATATCAAGTAGTAACTATATACTACATAATAGCATTTAAATGCAGTAATATCTAATTAGTATCTATATACTTTAATTATATACAAACTATATACTATGTTAACTGTACGAACCATAACTATAATATACTAACGTTGATATCGCAAACGTTAATTTTCGAACACAAATTATTAAAATAATGAAAATTAAGTTTTTAACAAATAATAACTTTTTTAAAATATAATATTATATGACCTTGACATTACAAAGTATTAATTCAATCGAAAACATTTAACACGTCTTATCAAAGCTAAAGATTATCTCAATTCCCCTTCATCTCAATTTCATTCGTACTCATATATATATATATATATATATATATATATATATATATATATATATTTAGTTTCTTTTTCTTCTCCCTTTTCTTTTCGACGATTTGCCGACACTTCCTTTTTTCAACGAATAAAAGAGTTTAATAAATTAACCGAAGTATTCTCACTGACGACTCGTTCCCATTAACGAAGAGTGTATATGCAAACGTCTACGAGCAATTAAGATGTCAGCTGTCAGGCAGTAACAGTTACTGTCAGGCGTTAGTGCTCGAGCATGAACAAACGCACGACGATTACGCGCTCGATAATTCGCGTCGAGTTCGATTAATCGCCTCGATGGCAAGTATCCATCGATGGCGGGACGATATATTGAGATTATAAATGCAACTTGTGCGTAGGATTACATATCATTTTCTTACGAGACGATAATGTTGAAAATTTTCGATCAATTTGTTTCCTGATGACTAACGTGTCGTTGTTCGATCGAAAAAAAAAAAGAAAAGAAAAGAAAAAAGATAAAAAGATCATAGAAGAAAAAAAAATCATAAAATAATATTTGATATATTTCGTATGCGTTTGACAAGTCGGATTGACCGACTGAGGTTGAAAACAAGACTCGTTAAAAAATTGTCTTTCTATAAATATTTTTTCAATATACATATGTAAGTATAAGTAAGTAACTCGGTACATATGCATACGTCAATATTGTTTCCATAATTTTTCTTTTTTCTTTTTTAAATTTACAAAATACGTTCTGTTATAACGTTAATATCATCATGAATAAATTATTTGAGATTTAAATAAAGATATTTCTATTTTTAATTTAATCGATAATAATTATTGTTTATTGGAAATAATGACTTTCTATACACGAAAGATTAGAAAGATTTATACGAAGCTGTTCATTGTATAAATCTTTTTCCTTTTTTATATTCAGATATTTAAAATAATTTTGAAAATGAACCTATACATACATACATACATACATACATACATACATACATACATATATATATATGTGTGTGTGTGCGAAATTATATCCTTGAAGAAATTCAATTTGACAATTGAAGTTACGACGTCGTACTGGCAATATATTTTCGACGGTGACAGTAGCAAGGAAGTAGACATGGGTTTCGAATTGGTATTTAATAGTAAGAGCAAGTTAGTCTATCTTTCTTTCCCTCTCTCTCTCTCTCTCTCTCTCTTTCTTGAATTTATCGAGAACGTAGTAACTACGTACAAGCATATTTATGGGAGTAGTCTAGAGTGCCAGAGGATAATTATGGTTTCGAGAATCGTCTATGAATCGTACGATATGTCGTAACGTATCTCCTCGTAGTTAGCTGAAAAAGAGAAAGGAAGAGAGGAAGAGGGAGAGACAGAAAGAGAGGAAACCATAAAGTTCCAGAAAGAGAGAGAAAAAGAGAGAAAGAAAAAGACAGAGAAAGAGAGAGAGAGAGAGAGAGAGAGAGAGAGAGAGAGAAAACCTTAAAGTAACCAGAAAAAGAGAGAGAGAGAGAGAGAGAAAACGCCAAAGTACAAGAAAGAGAGAGAAAGTATATATGTACGTGGTTTCAAATCAAAATAGGATTTACGCTCAAGTGTAGAATATCTCTTTGGTGTGGTGCGTAGGTGGACGATTATTTATCTTGTCGTGTGTGTAATTACTCCGTGGAAACGATTGCGAGGGAGGAACTCGAAAGTTCGCCTATGAATCATCATCGTACGTACGTTTTAACTCGGAAGGTGTTTTTCGTAGAGAGTTCGGAAAAATCACTATAAAGGATAGAAAAATATTTCTGAGAGAAATAGAGAGGGACAGAGAGAGAGAGAGAGAGAGAGAGAGAGGTTTACAGGACGAACGGCGTGTCCACTAAATCAATCAACGACGACATGGTTGGTAGACACGCTAATTAGCGCTAATTGAACGCTAGTCGCAACTAGCCGTACTAGCATTTACGACTCCTATTATGCATATACGTAATATATAGATATGTGTGTGCATGCATGCATTCGTGTATGTGCGTGTGTACGTGCAACTACATCCCTTGTGAATTTCCGTGAAATACTTCGAGATAAAGTTCGAAAGTCGTTTTATAAATTAATGCGATAATTATATCGAACTAATCGAAGTTATTCTATTGATTTAGTGGACGTGTTCTTCCTATAATTTACCTTCTCTTTCTTTCTCTTCTCTTCTCTCTCTCTCTCTCTTTCTCTCTCTCTCTTTCTCTATCTATCTTTCTATCTATTTATCTATCTACCTATCTATCTATCTTTTTATATATTTTTTAAATATCTTTTCCAATTAAAAGTCACGGCTATTCAAGCCGCAATTAACGTGAGAAAAATATAAAGATTCTTTCATTTTTTCTCTCTCATAGTCGTTTTATAAATTAATGTGATTATTAACTGGAATTAATCGAAGTTCGTTTTATTAGATTTAATGGCTCTGTTCGTATCGTAATTAATCTTCTCTCTCTCTCTCTCTCTCTCTCTCTCTCTCTCTCTCTCTCTCTCTCTTTCAAATATCTCATTACTTTTAAAAATGATATTGATCGTGAAGGCTGACACGTGAAAATAAAAATATTCTTTCATTTGTCTCTCTCGTCAATATTTAACAAACGAATATGATTATTAAATCGAATTAATTAATAAAGTTCGTCTACTTTAAGAACGAGTAATCAAATCGTCATCGCTTATTTCAGTTCGTTTCGAAGAAAATCGCGTAACATTGGCCGTAACTCGTTATTTATAATTCAAATATAGAAAAAAGAAAAAATAGAAGAGAATACAAGCATACATATGTATATACATACATACATACATACGTACGTACATACATACATACACACATATGTACGTAGAGAATACCATCGAGATTTTTACGTGTACAGTTTGATAAATAAATTGCTCAAATTTATGATATTTCTTTTTCTTATCCTTTTTTTTGTTTCTTTTTCTTCCTCTTCTTTTTTTTCTTATTTTCCTAGACGATCTCAAAAGCATGAGGCAACGTCAACAAAAAATGCTGAGATCGGAAAGCTTTCGCGTCAATACACATATGTCTGTGTGTGTGCATATATATATGTGTATATATATATATACATATATGTATATGTATATGGTCATCGTAGTCGAGGCTTCGTGTAACGTGCAATATGAATCATCGCGTTATTTTGAGTTCCCTCACGTATCGATTATATCGAACGACGATTACGTCCTATTCGTCGTTGTGGTGTCAATAAACAAAAGAATAAAAAATAACGCGGACAGATCAAAGAGAAAATCCCTTTACGAAAATTCCGATATAACATGCCAAGTCCATTTATTTTATCGGCTTCTCGGATGCCGATAAGGGAATTAGGGAGAGCGCGAAAATGTCTACTTCCATTTCTTATCCACTCGCATTTACCTACTTCTTTTTTTTTCTTCTTCATTTTTTCTTTTCATTTCATATATTTTTTTTTTTTTCTTAATCGAACGAATATATGTCTCGCGTTACAAACCGATCGTTAAGTTCATTTCGATTGCATTATCGTTGGGAAGTAGTGAAGAGAGGGAGAGAGAGAAAGACAGAAAGAGAGAGAAAGAGAGAGAGAGAAAGAAAAAGAGGGAAGGTTGGGGGTGGGAGAGGGTGGAAAGAAGAGAATCGAAGAAGGTCGACGAAAGAAAGAAAGAATTCGAGAGCTCGAGTGGCCCTTCGATGTAGATTTGTAAATGCGAGTATTCTTCTTCTCTCTCTCTCTTTCTCTCTATCTATCTGTCTATCTATCTTGCTCTTTCTTGCTCCTTCAAAGTCATGAATAAAACCGAATGGCTGAACCGGTAACCCAAACCACCAAGGGCAGTCACCACCTGTTGCTACGTCGGTGTTTGTACAACATACACGAGAAGTGATTTCTTTTTTTTTTTCTTTCTTTCTTTCTTTCTTTCTCTGCTTCTTTTTTTCTTTTCTTTCGTCAAATAAAACCTTTCTTAGCCGTGCCAGTGGCGAGAGTTTTTTCCTTTCGTCACCGGTTCCTCCCCCGCCCATCCACCTTCCTCACCCTTTCGTAACTCCGTTAAGGTGAAAAGTTACTTAAGTGAAAAGAAGAACTCGTTGACTCGTTAGAATCTTCGTACGAACGTCGATAGTTAAAACTTATGGCTTTGAGGTATCTCGTATGATCGTAAATACACGCGAAATCGACGCGTACGTCGCCGTGTTCGTTTATAACGCTATTAAACTATTTTAAATTAGCTTCGAGCTAGATCGACGACGAGAGATAATTACATTTTAATTACGCGATAAGGAAAATGAAAATAATTTTTGTCGGAACAATTTTTATCGAAGATATTTTTTTTTGTTTTCTTTTTCTTTTTTTTCCTTTTTTTTTAGGTGATAAAGCTAAGAAAAAAATAGAGAGAGAGAGAGAGAGAGGAAGAGAAAAATATTTTTCATATATTTCTCCACTTTTTTCCTTCTTTTATTATAACATAAGTAGAAAAAGAAGAAGGAGATAAACGTATTTGTCGTATCTTTCAAAATACAGGTAACAGACAGGTAAAAAGATATACAAGAAAAAAAAATATATGTATATATATATATATGGACATATATCTCTATTTTTTAGTATAACTCCTGAATATATCTTCCTTTTACAAGATAAGAAAGAAAAAAAGAAAAAAGGAATAGGAAAGCAAATATTCCCCTTATCTTTATCCTTTTACAAGATACCTAAAGAAAAAAAGAAACCAAACAAAAAAAAAAGAAAAAAAAATTGTATTTTACTCGAGAAATTTTGTTTCTTCTGTTCTTCCCCCTGTCCCTCGCACTCACTCCTCACTCTCTTCATTATTCTCTCTTTCAAAAAACGATCTCTCAAATGAGGATCGTTCTCTCGTAAAATATAATATACGAAGACGAGAAAGTGCAAGAGGATAGAATTTAATCACGTCAATAAAATTTCAACGTGCGATTCCGTAATGCTTTCACGACATCTATACGAGGTGCATTTAATTCGTCGGTTCGCGCGAGCAAACGAACGAACGAACGAACGAACGAATGAATAAACGAACGAATGAATAAACGAACGAACGAAGAACGAATGAACGAGAAAGGCGAGAACATAAGTCCGGTAGAGAAGTTAGTAGAGTAGAGAGACGAGGAGGTGAACGAGGACGAGAAGAAGAACAAGAACGAGAACGAGAACGAGAACGAGAACGAGGGACGAAGAGGAAGAGAAAAAGAGGAAAAGAAGTAAGAGAGGTATAAGAGAAAGAAGAAGAAGAAGAAGAAGAAGAAGAAAGTGGTAGTAAGCACACAGCCAGTAGCCAGTCGGATCTTGTCGCGGAGAATTAAGATTAACATTCGCGAAACAACGTGTACGCGAGGTCGTTAGCGCGATATTTACAAGTACGTACCGGCTCAGCAATAAACTCGTTGCTTGAGTTACCTCAGCCAACTGTAAAGCAATAATCGGAGTCGTTATCCCGTTTGTAGGTGAGCCAGCTGCCACACGATCCTTCCTTCCTTCATTACTCTCTCCATTTCTTCTTTCTCATATACGTATTATAGGACGATTAAACGTCTTATAATAATTTTCTTCATTTCTTCCTTTCTTTCTCTCTTCTTCTTTTTTTCTCCCATTGCCTTTATTTATTAATTAAAAATGTAACCGTCGAATTGAAAGAGTGAATGATAGAGTAAGTGAGAGATAGCGACAGAGAGAGAGAGAGAGAGAGGGAAAGATTATAATTTCACACCTTTGATCCCTCGTGAGAAGGATTAACGATGTAAGAACCGATGAGTTTCTCTTTCTCTTTCTCTTTCGATAGTCGACGACGAGTTTTCGCAGCTCCCGCAGGAATCCCACATTCTCGAGACCTCTTCCTCCTCCGCATCGACGAGAAACTTTATCGAACGAGAGACTCTTCTGTTGAATGGTAGCTGCTTGCTACTCGTTCCTTTCGAGGGAACGAGAGACATCGACTCGAAGGACGTGAGATAGATAGAGAACGAAAGAGAGAGAGACAGAGAGAGAGAGACAGAGAGACAGAAAGAGAGAGAGAGAGAGAGAGCTTCGCTAAGAGCAGGTTGCTGCGAAGGAGAAAAGAAGCATTGGCCTGGCAAAGTGTTTAAGAGCGTTATCTTCTCGGCTATTAGTCTTTCTTGGTGTGTGGCCTCCGGTCTCACCGGTCCAACCCAAGAAAGAGAGACAGAGAGAGAGAGAGGGAGAGAGAAAGGAAGAGAGAGAGAGAGAGAGGAGCACACGAGCAAGGGTTAAGTTTAAGTAGCCTCCCTCCTTCCTCCCTATCTCGGTTCACCATCTACACCCCGAAGAGATTCATGGAGAGGATCGGAGGATCGAGGATCGAGGATCGAGCGGGAGGAGAGGCGCGAAGATCGACGTGAATTCCGTCGCGTTTCGATCTCCCCCCCGGATAATCTCTCTTGCTACTTTTCTTTTTCTGACCCTTCGATCTCTTCGCTAAACCTTACTCTTCTCTCTCTCTCTCTCTCTCTCTCTCTCTTTCTTTTTCTTTCTCTCTCTTTCTATCTGTCTATTTATCTATCTATCTCTCTCTAACTTCTCGTTTCTTTAAACGTATAACAATTTTCTGATATTTTTCAAAAAGATGCCATCGATAACTTCGTTCGATAAAAACTAATTTTGTTTAACTACGAAGAAAATTTATACAAATTTTAATCGCGCATTCATTCGTCGATCCATTCGTTTTTCTAAATTCATTCAATTGAGAGATTCGTTCGAACATAAGTTGTGTTACGATAGGACGGTATTTATTGATGAATTAATTTAATATAATGATATAGTGAGATTTAAAAAAAAAAAAATAAGCTGATGATAGCTTCTTTTTATGAAAATCTCATGTAGAGACGCAAAGACAAATCTTACGAATCGCAATTGCTCGTTACAATTTATCTCTTCGTTTTCTTGAATTCGATTCATCAATTTGATTCATATAAGCGCTGTTATAAGTAAGAATTATTATTGCAATAGAACGATATTTATTTGTGAATTAACTTAATATATCGATCTCTTTGATGGAATTTTAAAGAACGAGATAAAAAAAATCGCATATTGTGTTACATTTTTTCGTTTTTTCTCGAACATATTCACAATCTCCTGAAACTGTTAAACAATTGTCAATAATTATTGTAATAGAAATTTTGCTGAAAAATGAACATAAATCAGATCGTAAATCCAGCTCTCATACAATCTCTACAATACCTATATAAAATCATTCTATCCTCTCTATACATTGAAAAATTTTTGATCGAAAGAAGATAAAAAAGGAGGAAAAAGAAAAAGGAATGAAAAGAAACGAGAAACGATTGGTAATAAATAAGAAACGACTTAAAGAATTTTCATCTTTTCTACGAAAAGATATTTGAAGAAAGAATTTTGAAAGACAAATCATTCGAAAATAATTCCAGGACAACCTCTTCGAGCTGAAATAACGGAGAGGATCGATGTCCGTCAATAAAAATTTCAATAGAGGTGTAAGAAGAATATCGACGGGTGTTCCTGGTGTTCGTTTTCTTTCGAGTTTCAAAAGATTGAAAAATTGTTAAGGGCTAACTTGCCGAGTGCCATTTAAATACAATCAATTTTTTTAGACGAATCGTCGATTAATAGATCGCGATATTAATACAGTAGATTTACCCCCTATCGTCGAGGATTAGAATGAGAGAAGAGACGTATTCTTTGAAAACACGACAGGACATTTGGAATGAGTGGGGAGGAGGGAAGTGGGAGGGTGGAAAGGAGGGAGGGGACGGGAAGACGTGGCAAGAGGACAAGGGAGGGGAGAGTTCTCCATTGTCAAAGGTGGAACGTGCTGTACGCGTAATTCTCTGTAGATTAATGACCGGCCATTACTGAGATTTATCACGCCTGCCAGCCGAGCTTTGTGACGCGTAAGCGCAAATAAAAAAGATGTGGAGGGACGTAGGGTGGAAGGTGGTAGGAAAAGAGGTTGGAGAAAGAAAAAAAAAGGGAGGAAGGGGAGGAGCAGGAAGAAGAAGGAGGAGGAGGAGGAGGAAGAGGAGAAGAAGAAAAAGAAGAGGAGAAAGAGGAGGAAGATACAAAAATAAATAAATAAATAAAAAGGAAAAGAAATGGCAGTCGTGTGGCGATCGGATCTCTCCAAACGCGATTCCAACGTCCTCTTTGAGAAGAAAAGAAGAAGAAGAAGAGGAGGAGGAGGAAGAGGAAGAGGAGGAGGAGGAAAAGGAGAAGGAGAAGGAAGAGGTTCGGCGTTTCTCTTCGGCAGGAGTGAAAAATTAATCGTCGACACGCAATCGTCGCGTGCTGCCGTTCATTGCAACGTGTCTACCCTGTAATTCGATGTCGGTCTGCCAATTTTTGTGAGACCGACGAAATTATGCCGATTTTCTTACTGCTACAGTTCTCTCTCTCTCTCTTTCTCTCTCTTTCTATCTTTCTTTCTTGCCTTTGGGCCTTGGTTGTTTTTATCTTTTTCATGCTCGTTAACAATCTATTGTCTAAAGTTCCTACCATGCTTAAAAGTGAATCGTTTGAAATTTATTTCGTCCTATCTTGTATACCTTTTTTGCTTACTATAGAAAGTAATAAAAAACGAAATAGAAAAAGAAAAATAAAACACGAAGACATTCCGACGATACAAACTCAACCATTATAGATCTCTTTTTTAGCGAATATCCCGATCGTTGTTTGTCATCGTTTCTCTTTATTTATTTTCGTTCTTTATTTGCTTATCTGGTTCTTTTTTGTTTTTTTTTACTGTTAATTTACTAACTTTTTTCTTTTTTTTCATAGAAAACTAAACTCCGATGTGAAACTGTGCCACAACAATTGGAAATAGAAATTCCATGGGGAAACCGTGCGTGGCAAGCTACCGTTCGAGAAGACAAACAGTTCTGTTTATTTTTCAGCTCCAAGATAGATACGTATGAGTGAGTGCGTGGGTATATGCATGCGTATATGCGTGCATGTGTATACGTACGTACGTAAGTATGTACGTAGTACGTAGGAGAAGGTCCAGAGGGTCCTGAGTTTAAACGAGTCTAAATTTACAGAGAGAACCCTTAGGAAAGAAGGCGACGAAGGTTGTTTCGAATGAACGAGTGAATAAGCAAGGAGGAAAGAAAGAGAGAAAGAGAGAAAGACAGAAAGAGAGAGAAAGTATCCATGGTTTTTGCTGGACTTTCCTGCCAAGAATAAAGGCTCGGGGGTACGTTATGACCGCAGTAAAATCTTACGACGATCATAACGCGATCATGATGTGTATAACGGCTACCAAATACCACGTTCGATATTCTTTCAGTCCGAGTTCTGACCCTTCTTAAAGGTAACTCGTTTCTTTTTGTATGTTTGGACCAGGTCCTTCCGACGACACGTGTCGTTAACTGTAGTTCAGTCATAAGAAAAGAACGATTAACGTTTGATTCATCGTTAAAACGATCATCCTGAATTCGAACGGATATTAAATCGTAAAGCACAAATCAATCCGTTGATTCATCCTTCGATGAAATGAATTAAGACGTTAATAATTGTTACTCTAACTTCATTGAAATTTAAACGAATATTATATAACAAGTTTAATAGCAGTTTGTAATAGCTTTATGTACGTAATAATTGTAGATAATTAATTTATTTTATTCTTTTACCTTTATCATCTATTATCGGTGTTTTAATCCTTGCGATTATTATCGTTCTGCGAATTTATCGTCGACTTTATTTAGTTGATAAGATAAATTAATAGTTTCATTGAAGCATTATTTTTAAAAAAAGAAAGAATGTGCGAGGATAATACTTTTCTTGCAAGATCGTAAAGTATTATTACTAATGTTTCGTAATAATTATTATTCGTAATAAAACAGATCAATAGGAAACAACATCGTATATAAAAATTACTTCCTAAGCATATTTATATTCACATAAATACGTGATATATTAAAAAATCGTATTGAGATTGGATCGAAGTGAACAAACCAGCAAAAAATATATAATTAAGTGTTCGCAGGTATAAAAATTTCTGTGCAACGTACAAGATGAAGACGTAAGTTTGGATAGATGCGAAAAATTGCTAAAATATGGCATCTGCTCCTGTAGCTGGCTGCATTCTTCACGGTTACTTCTTCAAAACGAGAAGTAAAAAGTATTGTTAAGAAACGGTGAAACGAATCTTGGACGAATTCCGGACACGCCACGGAAATGGGTGTCACTTTTGGAGAATTTATTGGGAAGCATACGTTACGGATTTTACAAAGGTCATTCCTTCGTTTTTGGGTAAGCTGTTAATAATAGTAACAGTAGTATAGTAGTAGTAGTAATAATAGTAGTAGTTTAGTAGTAGTAGTAGTAGTAGCAGAAAAGTAGTAGTCTCAGATCTGCAATCAGATTCGCGATTCTTCACGCTTAAGAAAGCTGAAGAGGCGTGCTTTTGTATAGGGGAAACCCATACAAACTACCATACGAAACCAAGAGTCCTCCGAGTTAAAATAGTAAACAACGGGGATAAAGAAGGTGAGCCCTTAAATGCGACAGGTCGCCCTAAATATTTGTACGGTTCGAATTAGTCTCGCATTGCTTTTGGAACGTCCACTGATGTCCGACATTTTTCTAAGAATTTTTCTCGAGAAAACGGTTAAATTTTTTCGTTTTCCGTTTTAAGAAGGAAAAATGAAAAAAGGCCGTGACTGCTCCTCTCCGTCACGGTTTCACATTTCTTTTCTTTTTTCTTTTCTCTTTCTTCTTTTTCTCCTTGTTTTCTTTTTCTTTTTCTCTTTTACAAAATATTATCTTAGATTTCACTTCCCTGAAAAATTCTAACTTATTGGATCGTTCAAAAGAGTTCGTGCCTATCAGAAACTCAAATTTACCGAATACTCATAGACGATTATTCTTGATAAATTTAATACTTTTTTTTTAAACTATACGTATAGTGTCGGTTGTTCTTCATCGGTATCTTCAAATCTCTCTTTTTTTTTTTTTTTTTTTTTAATTTAATGTTAGATCTTACTTCTGTCAAAAATGTTTCAAATTTATCGAATGATTCGTACAGAAAAAAATTCTCATCTAATAATCGCTATCATTTTATTTTATTTTAAGGAATATAAAATCAGTCGATAAAAACGATAGAAAAATATCACAGAGAAGTTATAGATAAATACAGAAAACCTTAAGAGATAAAACATCGAAATTTTGTACCTGGTTGGAAATTTTCAGAACGACCGAAGTGTCAAACTATTCTCCCACCTAACTAATCGCCATCAAGAATCTTGTATCCAGTAAAAAATCTATGTAACTACTGTCGAAACACTACCATTAAGAATTCCAGCAATAACACTTGTGAAAATAGATATCGCGAGGCGATACCTCGCGAAAGTAATAGAGAAATTAATTTAACTTCAATTTTAATGACGATAATGAAAAATTGTAAAAAAACAGAATCGATAAAAAAAAAACAAAAAAAAGAAAGAAAGAAAAAATGCAAGTTCGTTGTTCCCTTTTATCCTTGATCGATAATACGAACTCGAAGTCGGCAAGTACAAACAACGAGTAACAACGGATCTCATTGAAGAAAGAAAGAAAAAGCAACAAGAGAAAAAAAAAGAACAAACAAAAGAAAAATACAACGAAGAGGAAAAGAAAAAACAGGAAATAAAATTTACAAAAAAAAAAAGAGAGAGAGAGAGAGAGAAAGAAAGAAAAAAAAGTAAAATTTATAACACTAGTCACGATTATGGCGGCGGCAAAGTTACGAAAGCGAGTCGAGATTGGTTTTATCGCGCGAAAACAACGAACCTTCGAGGAAGGGTGTAAGAAAAAAAAAAGAAAAGAAAGAAGGAAGGAAGGAAGGAAGAAAGAAAGAAAGCAAGGAAGAAAGAAAGAAAGAAAGAAAGAAAGAAAGAAAGAAAGGAAGGAAGGAAGGAAGAAAAAAGAAAGAAAAAAAAGATGAAGGAGTCGGTAGGAGAACTCGGTCGCGCTTATTTTAATCGGAGCTCGACGTGCCTCCGAGATTGTTTCGTCTCGCGGCAGCAACGATGTTTAACTCGCCGTTTAATCGCCGTTAACGAGCGGTTATCGTTCGCTAACTGGAAACACGACGATGCTAACGAGGCGATCGGCCGGAAGCCACGAGCTACCCTCTTTATTTTTACTTTTCCATTTCTTTTCTTTCTTCTTTCTCTTACACGAATATATATATGTATGTATGTATGTATGTATGTATGAACATATTTATGCATATTTATATATAACTGTTTATATATGTATATTTATATATATATTTATATATAAATATTTATATATGTACATTTATATATATTTATATATAACCATTTATATGTATATATATATATATATATATATATATATAATGTTAAAGAGTATAATAAAAGTGTTAATTTGTTCTCTTTTTTTTTTCTAAGCAAAAACAAACCGCTAATTCGAGAACTTAAATTAAGTTAGAAATTTTCTAATAAGGATGACGCGGACGAATTTCGCGCGAGAAATTTAAATGAAATCCCTTTGATCTACCTTGAAGCGACAATTTGTAATAATTTCGTGCAAGAAATTGAAATTTCTATTCTCTTATCCTTTTATTTTTCATAGAAAATAGAATCTTCTTTGAATAATATATTTATATGTTATATATTATATATGTATCTGTACAGAATAGTCTCTAGTGTGCTGAAAAGTATAATGAAGCGTTAATTTTCTATTCCCTGTAAGAACAAACAAACCGTTAGCTCGAGAACTCAGACTTAGAATTCAAAGTTAGAATTTTCCGAATAGGAATGAACAGTACTAATTTTACGTAAGAAATTTAAATGAAATTTCTTTGGTTTCATTTATAACTATGATTTGTAACGATATTCCTGTTGGAAATTAAAATAAAGTCTTTTTATTTTTCTTTCTTTAAGAGAAAAAATAATCTTTATTATATATATATGTACATATATATACACAGGTATATATGTATCTCAAACATCCTAGTGTTAGAAAGTATAATGAAGTGTTAATTCTCTATTTTTTCCAAGCAAAAACAAACCATTGGTTCGAGAACTTAGACCGAGTTAGAATTCTTCTAATAAGATAGACCGTAGAAATTCTGCTGGAGAAATGTAACCCTTCATAACTTTATGTAACTTTAAAATCACACGTGAGTACACTTACGATGTGTTTTAAACACTTATAAATGCTTGTTTTAACATTCGATTATATTTTATAATCGAAAACTTCTATCCATAGTTTCTCATACAACTTTTCAAACATGAAAAAATTATACTTCATACAATATAATTATTCTAAAATAAATAACAATATAATTTTCGTGTAAATCCTAGCTAGTAATGAACGTATGATAATGTACAGATAGTTCATAGAGAAATTTAAATTGAATTTATTTGGTATCCGACGAACGTAAAGAAAATTAAACGATACCACTTTTATCGAGGAAATTAAAATGACTTTTTTCCTCTCTGATAAAAAAATATTCCCCCTTTTAATAAAATTCAAACTCGATTTCTCGTTTCGTACGAGCGAATGTAAAAGAAGGATACGCTCGTCCGATTATAACTTTTATCTCGATTCCAACGCTCCGCGCGAGAACGTTATTCCGAGATCGAAATACATCATCTCGTTCTTCATAAAGGATCAAAGAAGAGGAGGGCAAGAAATTGAAGAAAGAGATAAAGAAAGAGAGAAACGGTGTGTTCTTTCGTTGCCGGCGGGCTTGGCGGTCTTAATAAGGTGGAAAGAGGTGGTAGTACACCTTCGTGTCGGAGGATATACGAAGAGAGAGAGAGAGAAAGAAAGAAAAAGAAAAAAAAAAGAGAGAGAGAGAAAGTGAATACCGATAGAGGGAGTCTCTCAAGAAGGGCGGCAGAGTTCACACCTCGCACCTTGAAAAGGCGCCTTCGTGCTTTATTCCGTAGCATTCGCCTTCGACGTTCTCCGTTCCATCGCTTTAAAGAATCTTCGCCGTCTTCTTCTTATCCATTCTCTCACTCACTCTCTCTTTCTCTCTCTCTCTCTCTCTTTCTCTCTCTCTCTCTTTCTCTTTCTCTGCTTCTCTGTCTCTCTTTCTCCTTAGATCCTCTTCTTCCTCCTTCGTGTTTGCCCGCCTCGTTAACGCCTCGCGGCTCGGAGAACGGACGTTACACGCGCAACCAAAGCCGGCTTTTCATCTTCCTTCGGGTCTTTCACGAAGGAAGAGAAAAAAAAGGAAAGAAGAAATCAGCTTCGATGAATTCGAGAAATCTGCGAAGAACCCTCTACTCTGATCCTTTTCTCGTTTTATCAATTTTTCAAGAAACGCGGAAAAGGAGAGAGAGAGAGAGAGAGAGAGAGAGTTAATATTCTAATTGTCTGATTAATTAAATATTGAAAAGATCGAATTAGATTAATCATAAGTTAATTTTGTAAATTACATTGAATTTCAATTTTGATGTTATCAAAAATATTTTCCAATTCTTTCTCTTAGTTGATAAAATTATAGTCATTGTTGGTGTCGCAAGATCAGATTTTTTTCTTTTTCTTCCTTTAGAAATTTTTTATCCAGTGATTAGGTATCCAAGGTTTATTTTATTTATTGAACGAAAATAATTCCTATTTTGAACGAAATCAAACTCGCAGTTATAAACATGCGCCTTCAGTGTAGAGTCTTTGAAGAGATTCGAGAGGAATATAATCTGAAGGAAGAAATAACAATTGAGGAAAATTTACAAGATCGACGATCTCAAAATCGAAAGGATTTACTTTAAAAAGAGTGGGGGAAACAAGAGAAAGAGAGAAAGAAAATGATAAAGAATAAAATATATCGCAAAAGTTATCAGAATTTTCTCGAAGGCGGCAGAAAGTGCGTGTCTACGGAGAACCGGAATTTTATGGAGGAAAGGAACGCGAGTTGAAGAAAGATAATTAGATAAAAATCCGTTAGAAGAAAGAAGACTCTCTCTTTCTCTTTCTCTCTCTTTCTCTTTCTCTCATTCACTTTCTTTCTGTCGTTCTTTCTTTCTCGATGTACGGTAGTAATCGGTGGGCGGTCAGAAAACGAAGGCGAGACGACGCGGACAGCTTCGCGCGGGGTAGAACAAGAAAACCATTAGCAGCCGCCATCGTCGAGACAAGAAGTTAAATTAATTACCAAAGGGGCCTTCCCGAAGCTGAGGAGGAGAGTCTCTCTCTCTCTCTCTCTCTCTCTCTCTCTCTCTCTCTCTCTCTCTCTCTCTCTTTCTTTCTTTCTCTTTTTGATGGCGTTGAAGAAAGATGAAACTACATGGTCTCGTTGTAAGATAGACAGAGATAGAAAGAGAAAGAATATGAGAATGAGAGAGATAGAGAAAGAGAAGAAAAAGAATGAGAGAGAAGACGAAGAGGAAGAAAAGAGGAAAACGAGAGGATGCCGCGGGACATTCCAAGCGAGTCCCGATGACTCGCTTCGAATTAGGACGACACGAATAAAAGGTTAGTCTTGGTAGGAAAAAGCGTTCCGTGACTGGACGTCCACATCCTCCTCCTCCTCCTCCCCCTCCTCCTCTTCCTCCTCTTCTTTCTCCTTCTTTTCCTCCTTCTACTACTACACTACTACTACTACTATTACTACTACTACTTCTTCTTCTTCTTCTTCTTCTTCTTCGTCTTCTTCTTCTTCTTCGTATGTAACTCCAGAATTCCAGGCAACTTTCGTGAATTCGTGAGCGTCGTGACGCATTGCTATCGCAAAATACGACCCTTTTTTTATAAGACAAGGTCCTTAAGATTGTTTGATCTTTTTTACTTCCCTATTTTACCGAAACTATTTGGCGAAAAAAGATTTGAAGATACTATTTCACTGAGGGATGATAATCGATGTATTTTTTATTTCAATGAAAAAGAAGAAGGAAAGGAAATGAATGGGATTGCTAATTGTTGCTCGTCATGATCGAACTTTCGTTTGCATTGATTAACTTATTATTGATTTTTTTTTTTTTCAAAGATAAAATTCCTCAAGATTATTTGTAATCTATATATATATATATATATACTTTTCTATTTTCGATCAATTTAGTAAAACTATGAAAAGTACAATTTTATTGAGACGTAATATATGTATTTTTTATTCAAGAAAAAGAAGAGAAAAGAGAAAAGAAAAGAAAATGGAAAAGAGATCGTTCGAAACGATCGATTTCGTACGAATTATTGATGCATAATTCAAGCATAGTTCTTGTTTAAATTAACTATAATTGGGTAATAAATCAGAAAGGTATGTTAAATTGATCGAGTAGACGGATAACGTTCGTTTGTTTGCTATATGAAATCATCGTTCGAAAACGTAACCACGTGCTGACTGGCGCCGATATATCGATTCGATCGATTTACTCGTGCGTCTTGATAACAGCGATAAAGTGACACGCTCGTAGCCGATGTATCTCGATACACCAATTTGCGATCGTAGATAACGAAAGATTACGACGAACGTGACATCTTACGCAGGATGATTTTAAGATTTTTAAGGTTTATGAGATGTAAATTCTCATTAATAAGAAATAAAGAAAGAAAACTTCAACGGTAGTATTAGAAATTGAATCGAATATAGCGAATAGATAATAGTATTCGAGGAATTTGTTAACGGCACCAATAGACGAAAGAGAAAGATACTTAAACATATCTCAACGACAAATTACAGGCCATCGGATTCCTTCTTCGTTATCGACGATCTCGATGCCATCGGATATAGGCGTCCTCGAGGCAGGTACCACACGAGAAACGCGTTCCCAATACATATATATATATATATATATATGTATGAATGTACGTATGTATGATGTGTGTCTTATAAAAAAAAAAAGAAAAGACAGACCTTTCAAAATATTAATATGGTTAATAAATAATGTCATCGTTTTTAATAATTTATATTCCAATAAAATAACAATTACGTTGAAAGAATATATAATATAATATAGAAGCAATGTATAATACTATATATATATATATATATATACATTTTTATATATTATATTATTATATAGTAATAATTTATTATTTAGATAATTATTTAAATATATTTAATAATAATTTGTTATATATCAAATATATTTCGTGATAAACGGAGAATGTAATGTATAAAATTCTCTCTCAAAAATGTATTTAATTAGTCAATAAGAAATATCAGAATTCATAGTATTTTATATTTAAATAAATAACTATATGCAAGAAGTATATACATATATATTGTATTTCTAATATATTTTGATGTTTCTCAAAAATGAAATATATTGTAATAAACCGACTTTAAGAGTTACTTTTTCTTCATCTCCCTCTTATTTTGATTACTTATTTTACATATTACAGACATACATACATACATACATACATACATAGTGAAAGGTATGATCCACGTATGGAAGGAAGATCGAGGAACAAAGGGGATCCTTGAACGGTGCTTCGAAATACGATCGATTCTCCTTGTCGAAGGCGACACGTTATCCTTGGCTCCGGTACCGTTTGATCGAGTGAAAATAAGAGTGTCTCGTTTCTGAGCAACGAATGAAGAAAGAATATGTCGATAGAATTTAGACGAAACAGATTCGATCGTAATCAAATATCGTTAATGAAAGAAAGATCAAAAATGGAAGACAGAGAGAGAGAGAGAGAGAGAGAGAGAGAGAGAAAGAGATAGAAAGAAATAAGAAAAAAAAAGTTGCGTAGGACGAATATCGTGAATGATGGGAAACGTGCGA
This sequence comes from Vespula vulgaris, assembly GCF_905475345.1. Classification (NCBI taxonomy): domain Eukaryota; kingdom Metazoa; phylum Arthropoda; class Insecta; order Hymenoptera; family Vespidae; genus Vespula; species Vespula vulgaris. The sequence goes on along the minus strand of NC_066587.1, from coordinate 6,636,079 downwards.
CGACAAGCTCAAAGAAAGGAGCCTAGGGGAACCAGTTAGTAAGCGAAGCCCGTGAACGTGATACCTGTTCCGTGCCCTCGATCATCGAACGATACCTTCTTGATCGTCTCGTCGGCGAATCGATTACAATGTAACTGCGTTGCAACTTTCGAAAGGAAGAAACCAGTATTTCGAGAGAAGGGAGAGAGAGAGAGAGAGAGAGAGAGGGTAAATTTCGACAATGAAGAAGATGAAGAAGGAATGAGAACGACGAGGACAGCCGAGAGATAAGAAGAAGATGAAGAAGGAATGGGAAGAAGGAATAAAGAAAAAAAAACAAAAAGGAAGACGAATGAATAATAAAAAATAAATAAATGTAAATAAAAGAAGAAATGAGAAGGAACAATAAATGGGGAAGAGTATTTAAGAGAGAAAATGAAATATAAATAAATAAAAAAAGAAAGGGAAATTAATAATTTTTATTTAATATGTATGTATGTATGTATATATCTATGTATGTATCTATATAATTAGATTTAAATAAAACCACAACAATTGCATCTAAGAAAACACGGACACAATACTATTATAATATTATTTAGTAAAAGAAAAAAATTTGTGTAGATATTTATTATTTAATCAGACATAAATTACTAAAAAAAATATATATATATGTACAGACTGTACTTAGGGTATAGTGCTCTTTTTCATATACATACATATATATATATATATATATATATATATATATATATATATGCACATATATAAAAGGAAGAGAAAGAAAGAGAGAAAGAGAGAGAATATGAAGAAAGAGGAAGAAAGAAAGAAGGAGGGAGGTTCGAAGATGGTGGAAAATACAAGAGAGCGAAAAAGAAGGGGAAAACGTACGAGGATCGTTCAAGAGGAAGTGCCCGGTTACCGCCCCATTAATTAGGCCCTCTCCTCCCTCCGACATCCCCTCGTATCGCCGTTCGTTTCATCAAAGGCGCAGCCATTCACAGCTCGAGAAACCGATCTCTTTCTCTCTTTCTATCTTTCGTAGGTTATCGTCAACGCCAACGACAAGGACGAGAACGAAGACGAGGACGAGGACGAGGACGAGGACGAGGACGATGATGATGATGATGATGACGATGATGATGATGATGATGATTATGATTATGATGATGACGATGACGATGACGATGACGACGACAATGATGATGATGGTGATGATGATGATGATGATGATGATGATGATGATGATGATGATGGTGATAAGGATGATGATGATGATGATTTCTCGAACGAACGACTCGTTATATTGGCGGCATCTACCAGAAGAAGGATATTTAATCTTGTACGAAACGATTATCGATTTTATCACCGTGTGTCAATCGCGACAACAGAGAAAGAGAGAAACAGAGATAACGATATCGAATTTTTATTATTATTTTTCTTTAAAAAACAACAAATTCGATATAACAGGAGTAAGTACTTGCACAGTTTTGTTTTCTTTCCTCTTCCTTTTTCTTATCTTTATTATCTATGTAGATAATCGATTATGAATGTATAAAGAGGAATCAACTAAAATTGGAATCATTTGATGTTTATAATAGATTATTAATCTCGATCATACAGAATCAATCAAAATTGAAAATCGTTTAAAAGATCATTGAACAAAAATTAGGGAAATTTGTAAAAAAAAAAAAAATTGTTGAAAAAATTCGATTAAAAGAGAATCCAAGTAACAAGACAAAGATTTATTACTGGTATCGAGTAAGATCGCGAAAGAGAAAAAGAAAGAAAAAGAGAGAGAGAATCACCAAAGAAGATCCAGCGTGTGGATCCCACGAAATCGCAGGCGTATGCAACGACGTCGGCATATCGGTTGGGACGATTACACGTTGTGGAAGCCATTGTTGTCGTCCTATGGAAATTAATTGAATGTATTTGAATAAGCGCGTTGTTCGCCGCTTGTTCCTACTTGCCCACCTACGCCGTACAAGCGAGAGCCATAAAGCGAAAACTGCGATCGAGAGTCTACAGCTCGATTCAAAGAACTCGAATTCATATCCTTAAACATCCTCACGAGGTTTTTCTCTCGAATGAATAAATCTTTTTATCTCAATAAATAAATAAACGCATAAAGAAAATTTTTTGAATAATTATTAATAGATAGATTATTACAGATAGATTACAAGTAGATTATTTGTTTGAAATGGATATTAGGAACTATTGGATAGATTATTGAATAGAAATATGAAAAATAAAAGAAGAAAAAGGGAAATTAAGTTCTTCGTTAAAATAATGAAAGGAAAAAGTGTAAAAAGGAAAGAATCGGTAAAACGATGGTTATTTCAAAAAAGAAATAATAATAATAATAATTAATAATAACGATAATAATAATAATGATAATATATTTTCGATAATCTTCAATGAACGACGTTAGTCGGCTTTATGTGTGTGTGTGTGTGTGTGCCTGTGTGTATTTATTTCTCTTTTCTTATTTACTTTTTAATGGAAACGTAAAGAGATCCTAAACGTATTGAATTGCGATTGAATTATCGCATTCGATCTACAAAAAGAAGCTGTAGACGCAATGAGAAACATATTGCGACGCATGCACGTAGGTCCCGAACGGCGATGCATTGCAACAACTACGACATCGTGTTAACCGTAAAGAGCGGTTATACCAACTAGGGATTACAGACGCATACGTACAATGCACAATAGCCACAATAGCCCATGCATTATACAATTATATATTTATTTATTAACTTAGATAGCGTGTTTTGTTGGACTACAAGACAGGTCCTCTTTTTGTCTCTTTCTCTATCTCTCTTCCTCTTTTCCTCTTTTGTATTTTTAATAAATAAAAAAAAAACGTAAAGACCAACGAATTACGATTTTATTCGATATAAAATTTTTATTAACGCTCGACTATTTATTAATATTTTTAAAAATGAAATTATCCAACTCGAAAATTAATATTTTCACATTTAATATACTTGACATATAATTTGTTAACGCGGTTAATAGCCAAGGTTTTTTTTTTCTTTTTTATTTTTAAATTCACTCGACATTTAATTCATCAATTTCGATAATGGATTTTGCCGAAGCCGACAAGTCGACTTTTTTCTCTTTTCTTTTTCTCTCTTACGAATTTTTAATAAATCGAAAAGAAAAGAAAAGAAAATTGTCAAGATTCGTCGAATTAGTATTTTTATATTTAAACTTGACATATAATTTATTAACTTAAATAATGGATTCTATCAAGCAAACTTTCCTCTCTCTCTCTCTCTCTCTCTCTCTCTCTCTCTCTCTCTCTCTCTCTCTCTCTCTCTCTCTCTCTCTCTCTCTCTCTTTCTTTGATAGTTTTGATAAACAAAAAAGAAAAAATGTGACTTTGTCGAATAATTAATGGTACCATCCGCGATTTATACAAGGTACTACGAGCCCTATCATTTCTTTAATAATAGTATACGCGCGATAATTACAGGTCGTTAGTAATCCTCGCTTAAATAATCTTCGGTATTCTCGGTAACGCATCGATCTCCGTTATTTTCTCTCTCGTTGACGTATGTATCGATATACCTACATATATATACTATGTAACTACAGTAGAAACCTTGTTAAACCATGTCACTTTCCATTTAATTTATCCCACGACTTATATCATTTATTTTCTATAAAAGCAACGAAGTTATCTCGAAGGAGATACGATTAGAAATTGAATATTTATCCTCGATCACTGTCATCATACGCGATATAATAAATATACATATCTACTACGATTGTATGTATACGATAAAATGACGGAAATTGTTAAATTATATCTGTATCGACAACATGAAGTGGAATTTAATTTTCTTCTTCGTTTTTGTAAATTAATGGTTCAAGTTATTATCATCTTATTAAAGTTTTTATCATCTTATCAATTTCAATTATAATGAGATTCTGTAATATATGTTTGTAAAAGCAATTTTATAACTATCTGTTAAATTTAATGTAAAATTATTGTGTACTATTTCTACAGTTTTGCAGGGTATGTTAGGATAAGAAGAAATAACAAAAAAGTAAAGAAAGATACGAGAAAGAGAAAATGAGACAGAGAGAGAGAGAGAGAGAGAGAGAGAGAAAATTGTATCTGTATAGACGAAACGAGCAGATTTTTTAAATCAATTTTTGCTAATTAATTTATTAATAATAACTATTAATTTCAATTACAATTAATTAGCAAAGAAAAATGCGAATAAGAGAGAGACAAAAAATTATATCTGCATCGACAAACCCGAAAAGAATTCTTTCGTCTTTCTTTCTTGCAATTATTACTTTTCTTAGAGAAAAGATAAAAAAATAAAACAAGAGATAGAAAAGAAAGAAAATTCGATTGATCGTCATACCAAATTCAATTATATAAAAATAATTTATATATAAAAAAATAAATTATACAAAAAAGAAATAAAAACAATTATATACAATAAAACTGAAATAACATTCTAACGACCTTGTTTTAAATTAATCAAAAGAATCAACGTAACATAATTGTAAATTTTACTCCCGAGGATTCTGCCAAAATATTAGAGTTAAAATATGTAAGAAAAAAAGTAAGGAAAGATACGAGCGAAGGAAAGGGATAAAGAAAAAAAGGAATGACAAGTAGGAGGAGAAGGCAGCAGAAGAAGAAGAAGAGGAGGAGGAGGAGGAGGAGAGTATGAAGCATCAGCGATCCTTTCCCACGTCGGTCATCCTCGACCTCAAACTGGTCATCGGATCCTCGATCGTCACGGAGGAAGGAAGTGGTCGAGAAGATCATTTTACAAGCGAGGACCGTCGTTCCATATTTTGCAAAACTTTCTGCCGGTGCGTATTCCGCCTCATTGACGGCAACTCTCACCTATAAACTCGCAAGGATACACGTACGAGACGCATGTACGTATACGTATGTATATATGTATATACATGCATAGGGATATACGTACATATATAGATATGTATAGGTATAGATATATGTTAAAATACCGAACAACTTTCTGATCGAAAAAATTTCAAAGAAAATTTATTCATATTACTACGAATGAAATTCCATTAAAAGATTTCATTCAATAGTATATGTGTCTCTCTTTCTCTTCGTTAGAAATACCGTAACCAGTAGAATAAAGACGTCGAGTCAGGCACGCACACTAGAGAATATTCAAATGCATTTAGATGAATTCATGAAAGAGAACGGTAGAAGAGAATCGTGCATAAGAATAATGCTTACGAACGGTTTACTAAACGATGGGCGGAATTTATTCATAAAGGGAAATCTCTAACCTTGTTTTATATCATTTTAACGGGTACATTTATCGTGTGATAGTCAGAATAATCGTTGAAAAAAAGAATAATAATAATAATAATAATAATAATAAAAATCATTTAAATGAAAAATAGAAAATGAAATAGATCGTTATAAATCCGATCGCTATTGAAATGTTTAAAAAAAGATTCAAATTTCCCGCTTTGAGGGTACTCCCTCCGCCATTTTTACGAATCTCGAAAGGAGAGGATCGTAAACGGAATGAAGTCGTCCTCGCGGAGGACGCGTCGTTGCATCTTCGACGCGTACGTAAGACGCGTTCGACGATTCCAAAGAGAGAAAGAGAACAAAATAAAAAAGAGAAAAGAAAAAGAGAAAAGTAAAAAAAGAGAAAGAATCGGAGAAAGAGAAAGAGAGATGGAAGAAGGCCTTTGGCGAGTGGAGCAACTCGGCCGCCATAGAGAGACGAAGGAACGCCATGACGTTCTTTTGACCCGTTTGACCCCATGCACACTTCTCACGATGCATTATGGCGGCCGGCTCGAAGCCCTCGGCCCTTCCTTCATCCTTTCTCCGTTGAAGCTCGGTGGACCAACCAGATTACGTCCTTCTCTTTCTCTCTCTTTCTTTCTCTTTCTCTCTCTTTCTTTCTCTTTTCACTTGCCCCTCTACTCTCCTCTTCGTATACTATCTCTTTCTCTCTCTCTCTCTCTCTCTCTCTTCCTTCTCCCTCTCCTCTTGCTTGTTCTCACCGTATTATTCCGACACATAATCGAAGAACGGCCAAGAGAGATACGATTCTCCATCTCAAGCATCCTCCATCAGTGCGGTTTTCGACTTAAACACCGTTCATTCTATCCACAATGACGTTTTCTCAAGATCGTTTTCTTTTTCTTTTTTTTTTTCTTCTTCTTCTTCTCCCTCCTTTTCTTCTTCTTTTTCTTCTTCTTCTTTTTTATCATCGTCTTCTTCTTCGTCCTCTGTTTCAATTCGAAAAGCTCTTACGTTGGATGCAGCTATGATTTGAACCATTTCGATAAGACAACATTCAGATAATTTATTGAAAGTAATATGAAAACGTTGATTCTTTAAAAGGATATTAAAATGGTATTAGAATGGGATCATTACGAATTCATTTCTATACGACGAAACTAAACGAAAAGATAAAGAATATCAAAAGTATTTTGAAAATGAGACGAAACTTAATGAAATGATTGTGAAATCGAAAGTAATTGGAGAACGTTGGATTTAGACGTGTTTTAACGGGAAAGATAAAAAGTCGAAGGTAATATGAAAAAAAAAAAAAAAAAAAAAAATATAATATATCGATAAAGATAAATATATCGATATGATTTAGCAACATTAAATTTGAAAGTAGATATTATCCTAGGAATCCTGCGATCGATCTGAATCATATTATCGAATGATTCTGAGGAACAACATTACGAGACAATCGATATGAAAAAAACATAGATTCCAATAGAATGTAACACTTCAAGAATGAAAAGACGCTGAAGTGAATCTAGTCGACTTTATCGAGACGAAACTGGACAGAGATACGCTGTTAACTATCGGATCTGTTTACACTAGCCGACTGGTCTCGTTTAACAAGCGCCTCCTGTCTGTATAACTGGTTCTAACGCGATGTAAAACCGCGGTCCCCGTCTTTACAGGGAAACCACTTTGATCGAGAACGCCGACTTATTTTTTCTTTTCTTTTCTTTTTTTTTCCTTTGCTTTTTTTCTTTTTTTTTGTGTACAAAAAAAGAGAAAGAGATAGAAAAAGAAAGAGAGAAAGAAAGAAGGAAAGAAAGAAAGAAAGGAGCCATCGCTATTAAAGACTTATATATTCTGGGCAGTCCCGGTAGAAACCATTATCCAGCGAGCGGAGAATCAGCGAGCCTCGACAGATAGAATGGCGACTCGGTTTGGTCCATTATAAGATCAAGCATTCTACCGACAAACCCCAAAGCTCTAACGTGCTAATAAAGTAAATTCATCCGAGTCACTAAAACTTATTTTACGATGCTCTATATCGTAACGTGAAAGCCGACTCTCGAAAGACGGCAAGCATACAACTACTATTCGTTACTTGAAGATATTATAGAAGGGGAGTCGATTTTCCTAGCTCGTTAAATCACGATTCAATATGTGCCAAAAGAAGACTATGTTTGGGAGTGAAGATTTTTCGCGTCGAACAAAATGGTTAATAAAATCGAGGCTAAAATGAAATGAAAGGGATGATAGAAATAACCTCGTAAGATACGTGATTTAAAAACAAAATTAATCATATTGTGATCACCATATGTGAATATATATGTATCTATGAATATCGAGATAAGCTGAAATTAATCAGACAAAACGATATCATGTACATACATTTTATATATATATATATATATATATATATATATATATATATTTTTTTTTTGTAAAGAAATACGATAGTAATTTAGATTTACATTTATATAGATCTCTATCGTATATAGCATATATATATACTAAAATATATATCTATATTATATTGTATATATACATTAAATTTTACACCTACATATATGATTTTATAAAAAAAAAAAAAGAAAGAAGTGAAGATATTAAAGAAACCGAATAGAAATAGATACAGAAAAAGAAAAGAAAATGAGATAACGAGAAAAAAGACAGGAAAAAGATACAACATTGTGATAAAGAGAAAGAGATAGAATAGAAACCGAAGGTAGCGATTTGTCGTTGTAAACGTATGAATGATCGCAGTGAGATTAATGGCCAGTAATCTTGACGGATCCCGAGGGTGGGCAGGAAACAAATGCCCATGGATTTACGAGGTTATACCTTCGAAGATAACGGCGCGTAAGCTAAGACGTGTAAGCTGCATCTTGAAAAGACACAGAGAGAGAGAGAGAGAGAGAGAGACAGAGAGAGAAACAGACAGAGAGAAAGAGAGAGAAAAAGAGAGAGAGAAAGAGAGAGACGAATACGTTAGCTGGACGCGCATAGGTCTCCCGTCTAATCCCAACGTTCACATTAGTAAAACCCCGTCGTGCAATAAGTAACATCGAAAATGAAAAGGGCTTGAATTACCGGATCTCTCAGTGGATGATACTCCTCGCTGATTGATTTTCATCGTTTCGTCGTCGTTAAGGATCTTCAAGCTACATAGCCATCTTTCATTTTCCTTTTTTCTTTCTTTTACTTCTCTTTCTTCTTTCGATCAATTTTATAACTAGTCTTTTTTCGATAGAAAGAAAAAAAAATAGTAAGAAAGAATATTGGAACTAATCAAGTATTTTTTTTTTTTTTTTTTCTTACGAAATATATTAAGATATACTAAAGATTGTAATAATATTTTCATTATAATCTATTATATTAATTATAGATCTTTTCTCTTATCAATTGATCTCTTATGAAAATAATCTTATTTAGATATATAATTAGATTCTTTTTACTGATAAATAAGTTTCAATGATATAGACAGCAATCTTTTTTTTTTCTAAAGATAGTTAGATACATAAGTAGATACTTTTTCTGTGTGACTAATTATATATTGTTAATTGTCTCGATAATAAAAGGAAATATAAGAAAGTATCTTAGGGACAGTTAGACAGACATCTTTTTATTATAATGTATTATAAAAAGATCTATGAATGGCTTTTATCACTGATAATCGACGATACTTTTTTACTTTTTAACTTGCGACATATATCTACTGAAACGAATCTAAATATTTAATATAATTCCTATTTATTTGTTCAGTATTTTTATTAATTAACGTTTTATGTATTACGTAAAATAAATAATCAATATATATAGATGAATATTTCGATCAGTATGAATAATTAAATGTCGCAATTGCGTCACTTATATTACCTACTGATATTTTATTATAAGTATACATTTATTTAAATATACATTTAATTACAAAATAATTATTTAATTACGAAATATATATATTAACAATATACATATACATATATATATATATTTTCTTTTTTAATCAAATATAATTAACCAATGTAAATCAAAAATATATTTTAACAAAATATATAATTTAAAATACTGATCCAATAAATAGTATCATTTTAATATCTTATAACAACAAATATATCTTTAATATCTTTTAAATTTATTCGTATAAATATATCCTAAGATCTTAAAGATCTTCAAGATTCTTACTTAAATACATAGATCTACAATTAGATCTAATTTTTCTAATTAATTCTCGATTAATCCATCCACCTTATAGCATCCCCATCGCCGTCAATCGTCTTCTTCCCCCTTTATCCCCATCCCCAGAAAAATATAAGAAAGTAAGCATGTGCGATTTTTCTCACGTTCACACGTGTGTCACGTACGAAATTTTACGACACGCACACGAACGGAATGTGATCCATTCCATAAGGAAAGACTCCTTCGTGCCGATCGTGAAATATCTTTGGTGAGAAACGATAAGAAGAGCGTGGGTAAGCGTCGACGATGTGTAAATCTCAGAAATATCGTCGTTTCGAGTTGGAGAGCTATCGAGACGGTCGGAAGACAATGAAGGTGGATGGGTACCTTCGGAGCTGGTTCGATCATCGTGCCGGAGCTGCTAAGTTATGCTACTTTCGAGGGAGACAAGCGTACCTTAAATCATTACTTTCCATGCGTAGCCCGTTATTACAGGTATGCGCTTGGCTGAAAAGAAACCTTGTAAGCACCATCACAAGTGGCGTGGGTGTCTCATATTATATATATATATATGTGTGTATGTATGTATGTATGTATGAATGTATGTATGTATGTATGTATGTATGTATGTATGTATGTATGTATGTATGTATGTATGTATAAATGCTTCGGGCCTGTTTATCGCTTTCGATCGACGGCCTCGGTCGAGGATCGATCGTTTCGAGCTGTGAAAAAGACGAAAGAGAAGGATGAGAAAAAAAATTTTATGAAAATGTTGATTCGTCGAATTAACTAAATTTCTTCTCTTCGAAATTACGTTAAAGTATCGATTTTCGATCGATAAAAGAATAAAATTTCGCTAAACGAATTATCGCCTATAGATCGAAGGAATAAGTAATATTGTCGGATCAGAAGGAGATACAAAAAAAAAAAGAAAGAAACGAATGTTAAATTCGAAAAAAATCCCAAGTAGAAACTTGAGAATCTTTCTTTCTCGAATTTAACGAGAATCTCGCAAATATTGCGTCGAATCGTTTCTCGATTCTTCGATGAAGAACGATATACAACACGAATATCGAGAACATACGATTCAGGAGCGTATCACGTAGCGCCACGTGCTCCTATCGAGTTACTCGGTTGGTCATCCCTCGTCATCAGACACCCGGTACAAGTCGCTACAAATGATCCTGCTCTTCTTATTTCGTTTTTCACTTCTCGAGAGATCGATCCTTCAAACTTTCTATGTTTGATAATTGATTGATATTGAAAAGTTTGCAAAAAATTGTTCAGCAATGTCTTACTCGGCTTTTTTTTAAATTTAACAAAATTTCTTTGGCCAACCATTCCTACGATGTTCCGTTTCTAAATGATCATAGAGAAAGTTTGTGGTTTGAAGAAGGTGAGAAATAGAAAGAAGGGGGGAAAAGTACAACAACAAAAAAAAACGAAAAACAAAGAAAAAACAGAAAAAAAAACAGAAAAAAAAAGAAAAGAGAAGCGTGGTCATTAGGCTTTATTTGCCGTAATTGGGGGAGCTTTAACGCGCCAAACCAAACACCGGTTATGGCGGTCATAAACCTACCCACAATCACTTAGAGCCGGCGCGCGCTTTTTCTCCCTATTTATTCCGCGGCCAAACGCCGCTTCTAGGGAGTCGCGATCACGCAGGGCAAGGAACAAGAACGATTTTCGAGAAAATATATATGATTTTTTAAAAATCCATTTTGATTTGTATAGACAAAGTTATCGAAGAAGAAGAAGAAGAAGAAGAAGTAGAAGAAAACTCACGATGTCGGATTAAAAACATTTCTAATCCATATCTCAAAGCTTAGATAAGTTTAAACTAACGATTCTCACGAAATAGATATTTTCAATCAAAGAATTTAATTATATAAACCAGTTCAAGTTATATTATAGTCGACTCCACAAAGTGAAATTAAAAGTTTAGATTAGTATCATTCGAATTCCAAAGACTCACCAATGGAGTCGTAAAAGATATACGACTATAGCGTCATATTCTTAGGATTTATCGATTCCCGGAGACCGTTATCTCTTCGTGAAGGAGGCGCTTTAAAACAAACCGTGAAAGAGAGAGAGAGAGGGGGGGAGAGAAAGAGAGAGAAAGAGAGAGAAATAAAAAGAACTAGAAAATCGAGAAAACACAAGAACGAAAAATGCTCGGCTCTCGGTAAAATATTTGAACGAGTGAAAACTATGAACTGGCGCCAGTTCAACGTTCATTCTTGTCTTCGCTTCGATAAAAACAAGAAGACTGAATGAAAGAGAAATATATATATATACACAGAGAAAGAGAGTAGTACGGACAGATACATATGTTAGAAGAAGATGAAAAGAAAAGGTTTCCTTAGACAAGAATCGAACAGATCGATTTTTTTAAACTATGAACTGGCGTCAACTCAATGTTTATCATCTTCTTTTCGATAAAAACAAGAGGAGAGTGTGAGAATGAAAGAGAGAGAGAGAGAGAGAGAGGGAGGGAGGGAGAGAGAAGTACAAATAAATAGGTGAGGAAAAGATGACGATAAAAAAACAAAAAGAAAAGAAGTAGAAGATCTCCTTACGTAAAAGTCGAAAAATCAGATAAATCGATTTTTTTTCGAAAATAAAAAATAATCATACAAGCCTAATCCTTCGTTTAAATCCATTAAAGAACTCTTCTTTCATTTCAATCTTTCTCGTGGGCTTACAAATTGGAATACAATACAGTATAGAGAGATAGAGAGATAGATAGAGAGATACAGAGATACAGAGAGAGAAAAAGAAAGAAAGAGAGAGAGAGAGAGAGAGAGATAGTCGGCCTTCGTAAAAGAGAGAATCGTTTGACGCATCGCGGGGGCGCCAAGTGGAAGGCAAACAGCGATAAAAACTGCATGAATAAAGCACTAATGGACGCTCTATGGACGGTGAATAAACGCGGCTTGAGAAAGGAGACAAGAAGAGATAGATACAGAACGTCTATGGAGAGAGAAAGAGAGAAAGTCCTCCTCTCATAGAGGTTTTTAAAAAGAGAAAACAAAATCTCTTTCACAGACAGGTGAATTCTCGATTCGATTCGATCAGGACGACACCCAACTTCCTACGAATTCACTTGCGTGCCAATTTTAAATGACTCTTTTGTCGTTCGGAAGGTAAGGTCAGTGAAAAAAAAGGACCCTCCTATTAATACCCTACCGTAATTTCAATAATAAATTTCATATCGTAAAATTTTTTGGTATACAAAAAAAATATATCCGAATAATTCCAAGAAATATAGTTTGCAATTTCTTTTTCTTTTTTCTTTTTCAAACACTATAGAACCACTGACATTATTTCGTTCCGATATATTAAAGTATCACCATTGTCATCATATCGTGTATTATATACACACACACACACACACACAGATATCTAAAAAAAAATATATATATATCTCAGGAAAAAAAGAATTTATCGATTTGATCGTATATACGATCATTGATCATATATAAAATGTCTGATCGGCAATGTCGATCTTTTTTCTTTTGTTCCTTTTTTTTTCTTTCTTGTCTTTCTTTTCCTTTTTTTTAATAAAATTCAATATTTACGAAAATTGTCGATAAATCAACAAATACGAGCGAATTTTCGAAAGGGAACATGATCGGCAAGGATCAGAATATAAAATAAGGAACTGCAGTGAATTTTATTACCGTCGTAATTCTTTCCCACGTATGGTATATATCATACATTAAAGAAAAAGAGATAAAGAAAGAGAGAGAGAGAGAGAGAGAAAAAGAAAGAAGGTTATCGAGAAAGAAACTTAATAGAAAACGGAGGCGAGTGTATACGGCAAGACAATAAAAATATCTCTTGGAGAAGTTCAAACCGTTTTCACTATTCCAAAAGGAACATTCCTGCGAATATACGAAGATATATATTTTCTTCGCGTGTGTAAGCACTCGCATTCGTAACATTATTATTATCATGATTATTATTATTATTATTATTATTATTATTATTATTATTATTATTATTAATTATTAATTATTATTATTATTAATTATTAATTATTATTATTATTATTTAACTAGGAATGTAAGAAATTCTAGAAATCATGAAGAATTCATTCACTTATTTCCAAGTTTATTTATATGCTCGCAATATACGAACGTAGAAATAAATAGAGAGTCTGTTGCTTTCATTTTCTTAGAAAATCCTTTGACAACGATCATGTATCATAAACACACGCGCACACACACACACACGCGCGTATATACTATATCGTATATAAGCACGTTATACGTGATGATGAATATAATTTGTCAAGTTACATACAATGTATTTGTAAGTAAATCGAAGAAGAGGGGTGGGAAAAAATGTCAAGGTCAAGCTTGTTCGAGTTAATCAATTTCCAATTGGTCACGTTAGACGATTCAACCGCAATAGGTAGGTATTATTTACTGGAAGGATCGGAAGTCTTCTTTTTCGTGTGAATCACCTGCCGACGTTTAACGACGAGAAGGAAGGAGCCTCAGCTAGTTTGTCATATGGCAAGTAACACGCGTTACTGCGATTACGCGCTTGATAGAGTACCGTTATAACTACGACATAGGTGAGCATCGTAATAGACTCCCGACGTTCTTCTTTCTCTCTCTTTCTATCTTTCTCTGTTTTTCTTTTTCTCTCTTTTTCTCTCTTTTTCTCTCTTTCTCTCTTTCTCTTTCTTATGATACCTTTAGCGAGTCGATATTCACGAGAAGGAGAAATTGCAGTACGTATGTAGGTATATATATATATGTATGTATGCATGTATGTATATACATATGTATATACATATGTACGTCAGGAGGATTTCTGTAAAGCATGCTACTCGACTTGCAAGTTATCAACTGTATATGTATATGTGTATGTGTAGAGAATCGCGAAGAATGCGTATTCTCATTTTCTATAAGCGAGAGGGAACATTGTGTGTAGCAGGTTGAAAGGAACGAGAAGAGAGAGAGAGAGAGAGAGAGAGAAACTCTTGTATTCCAAGTACGGTGAAAGAATGTCGACGATGTCTTGTCGAAGAAAACGAAGGAAGATCTATGAGTACGGTGAGAGATCGTTTCTTCGGGATATATCAAAGGGAAAAGAGAATTCATAGCAATCTGTTCTATTTCACGTATGATAAATAAATAAACAACTCCCCGAGACTCTGGTGTATCAGGAATAATAATACATACTTATTCTTAGATGGAAAATAAAAATAAAAAGAAAGAAGAAGAAAATAAAAGAAAAAGAAAAATTGAAAAAAAAAATGAGAATATAATTCTAACGGAATCTAGAACCGTATCGATCGACTGGATAGATCTATTTCAAGATCTAAAATATACGTAAGTATTAGAAACTTTACACATTCTTTCGACCACTTTGATTATTATCCGTGAATTATTGCATTACTGTTACCAGATTCGAATGTAAAGGTCGCTAACTACACTATTTTCAATTCTTACACATAGTATTACGTAAAAAAATATAGAATATATATATATATCTAAAATTATATATATATATCTTCTACATTCATATATATATATATATATATATATATATATATATATATATATATTGTATATGTAGGTTATTCGAAAAATGCACGGCTTGTTTATTTTTTTTCTTTCACTATAAAACCTGTTTCACAATTTAAGAATGCAATTTATACATTAAAAAAAGAACTAACGCAAGTTTTTCTAATAAGACTCGTAGAGATAAAATTATTTTAACATATATATATATATATAAAATATATTTTAAATAATATCTCTCTTTCTGATTTCCATATATATATATGTGTGTATACGTAATTATATATGTTATACGAAAATAATTTTCTAAAAATTAAGAACAAAAAAAAAGATAACGTGGTATTATAAAATCGAAGTATAATGTTATATATAAAATTATAGATAAATATATATATATATAAATAATGTATGTTACATATAAAGCAATGTGTAATGTTAGTTCTAAAGAAAAGTTCATACAAGGTATTGTAACCAGATCTTTGTAAATCAATAAAGGTCAAGATCAATCATCGATTTTTGAAATCTGACTCGAAAATAAAATCGAAGGAAAAAAGTCGACATTGTAAACTAATCGAGGGAGAATATCGATCTATATCGACGTTCACATGTAAACGTGGGAGAGCTTATAAATTATCGCACAATGTGTCTCCCTCGTCCCTTCGATGAATCATCGTTGCCGGGTTCCGCAAAGACGACGACCATCTTTATCGCACGTTGACACAGTACAGTGTATGTATGTACAATACTTTATCGCGAGTAAGCGACTACGATGTCAACGACAACGACGATGTTGAAGTCAGTCGGTTTTCTAAAACACCCTACTGACGATCGAAAGAAAATTCGAACGAATGATCTCTAACGATCTATCAATTCTCAAATCATCTTTCACCCGAGCAACTTTCTTGCATGATCATCAATTACCACAGAAAAATGTTCACATAAGTGTATACATGTACAACGATTCGTATAATAGTATTTTTGTTTGAATCAGTCGTTTAAAAAAATAGATCTATAAGGAACGTCATTGATCAACGACAGCATAAAAATTGTGTCATTCATAAAGCCGAAAATGAAGACGAAGGAAAGTCGATAAGAAACAAGAAAAATAGATGAAAAATAAGTATATATCACCTGTGTCATGAATCTATCAGCACCGGTACCTTCCTCGTCCTTGAAAATGATGTCGGCGTTATAGTTTGGCACAAGATCACGAAATCTTGGATCGTGTCTGGATACACGTCCATCGCTGAGTCCACTTGCCGGTAGCGTGTTTTCGCTGACGTTGGGCACGTGCTGTTTAAAGACAAGAGGCGTGACCTTCTTGGGACCAAGACGTCTTCCGGCGCCTCTGCCGGGTCCGCAGGCGAGTACAAGAGCACCGTTGTCGAGTACCGGCATCCAGAGTGCCAATATCAAGAGGAAAACGCGTAGTACCGACGGTACGTGTTCTCCTCGCCTCCCAAAGGCGCAGCTACGGTGGCTGCTAGCCCTTAGGAGGCCCCTATGACGATGATGATTACGATGGCACACCATAATTCGAGCGAACGAATCGCTCAATTTTTCTTCCGTTCCGCGCAACTATGTGTGTGTATATATATATATATATATGCAATTTGATATATATATATATGTGTGTGTGTGTATGTATGTATATATATATTTATTTTTTTGTTATCCTTTTACTTTTCTTTTTCTCTTTTTTTGTTTCGTTTTTTTCTTCTTCTTGTTCTTCTTCTTCTTCTTCGCTTTATCACAACCCTTTCACTACCACCACCTTCTTCTTCTTCCTCCTCCTCCTCTTCCTCGACGTAAAAGGGTGTCAGACGTTCGTTCAAGGAACGAACGCTTGATCCACCACGATGACGAGGAAAACGGTTGTCCTCCTCTTTTCTTCTTCCCTCTCTCTCCACTTACCTCACCACTACTCACGCTTAACCATAACCAGGGCATCACCACAGCGACCCTGGAGAAAGCACTCTCTCTTGTTACCACCTCTTATCTATCTATATCTATACGTAGATATACAGATGTATTGTACTTAGATTTTCTCGATAAGAGAGAGAGAGAGAGAGAAGAAGAGAAAGAAACAGAAAGAGAAAGATAGATAGATAGATAGATAGATAAATAGATAGAGAAAGAAAGAGAGAGAGAGAGAGAGAGAGAGAGAGAGAGAAGCACTCTAATGTAATCACTATCGCGATAATCGGAATACGTCGTTGTCAAATCACCAAAATATAAAAAAGAAAAATTTTTTAAACACGACTCTACATCTTCAAGATGATCAACAACGAGCTAACGAAGAACACTACCGATTTCATTATATCCAATCGACGAGGCACCTACGTATTTACATATGTATAACACGATCGAGTTGCGTGGAAATGAAATGTACAGGAGGAGAAAAAAAAACGTGAGTCTCGCGATGATCAGACTCTGGCGGACTCCCGAGACTGAAAGTCAGCCTCCGGAAGCGTGGACTCGCGTGTACCTCACGTTTTCCGGACGAGCCGGTGGTGGGAAATGCCGGCGATGGCTTTCGGTGGATACCCCCTACACTACTCTCTCTCTCTCTCTCTTTCTCTCTCTCTCTCTCTCTCTTTCTCTCTCTCTCTCTCTCTTTCTTTCTTGCTTTCTTGCTTGCTTGCTTCTATAGTATACTACGAGCTCTAGACGGGGTAGGCCCCTCTTCCTGTCCCCACCAAAACGACTCGTAGAGACGCCGGTAGGTCCCTTCTCTCTCTCTCTCTCTCTCTCTCTCTCTCTCTCTCTCTCTCTCTCTCTTTCTTTCTTTCTTTCTCTTTTTCTCTTTCTCTTTCTCTTTCTCTTTTCTTAGCGACTTACACTCGTGCTATTACTGTTGGTGGTGGTGGATGATGCCGAAAGACTCCCACCATCACCACCACCACCACCACCACCACTCGACAAACGGGCCCTCTCTCTCTCTTCCGATGGTAGGAGCCTTCAGCGGACCCCTCGAGACTCCATTGGTCGGGGCGGAGCGTTCTCCAGGTAAACGAGGACAGGTGCCAGCTTCGTGATACGTTCGAGTAAGAGGGAGAGGGAGGATAGAGAGGGAAACGGAGGGATAAAAAGAGGAGGAAGGTTCTGTCAAGGGAGAGAAAGAGTTCGGCTGATTTTTTAGCTTTCTCCCTTTCTCTCTCTCTCTCTCTCTCTCTCTCTCTTTCCTTCTCAGATTCTACTGCAGATACCTCCTTCGATCCACCTCGAAGTTCCTCTACTTCTACTTCTTCTTCTTCTTCTTCTTCTTCTTCTTCTACTACTTCGTCCTTTTCTTCCCTTTTTTCTCTCCTCCTTACGAGTCCTTTCCTCGCTTAGATACCTTTACTCCTTCTTCCCTTTCTTCTTCTTCTTCTTCTTCTTCTTCTTCTTCTTCTTCTTCTTCTTTGAATTACAACTTCAAGATGCTGAATGACTTTCTACCCCAGGAACACGCAACACCCTCGCAAAAAAAGTTAACCAGTTACGGCTCATGACCTTGAGACGCGATAGATCGTAGCGTAAGAAAACGAAGAAAGTTCTAAAGAACGTCTTCGAAAAGTTCTAAAATCGATCTAATCGATATAAAAATAGATATATGTATATAAACGACGATCAAACTCGTTCCTTGCTTCGTCACGTTCTCACTTCTCTCTTCCTCTCCCCTCCCCCCCAACCCCCGTCAAATCGATCTTCCGATCGAACACGACCAACTATTTTTCTTTTTTTTTCTTTTCCTTTTTCTTTTTCTTTTTTTTTTACACGATCGAAGTGTGTGCACGCGCCAAGCAAACCGAGAACCGACTGATACGAACGTCGAACGTCTACCAATGAGAGCCAACGTCAACGGGGGCAAGAGGGTCTCCGAACAGCTCGGTTTACCGATAATAAACATCTTTTCTGAACGCACGGCACGTTTCTCTTTCTCTCTTTCTTTCTCTTATTCTCTTTCTCTCTCTTTCTCTCTCTATCTCTATTTTCTCTCTCTCTTTCTCTCTCTTTCTATCGAAACGGCTCTGAATTTACACGGCATATTAGAAGGATATTTCACGTTACTTCGAGGTACTTTGTAATTACCGTTAAACATGCGGAAAACGTAATAAGTCCTTTAATGTTCCTTCTCGAATGTTCGAAATAGTTGAAACTATCCGTACATATAGAAACGTACGTGTTTATGTACGTAGTACTTATGTCTCTCTTCTCTCGTAGAGAAAGGGACTAAAGGTCAATAGAACAACAACGACTACGTCGTAAATTCGAAAGAACGAAAGATTTCTGAATCGTTTTTCTCCCTCTCCCTCTCACACATATACATACACTGTCTTTCTATACTCACTCTCTTTCTCGATATCTTCATAAGACGCCACGAAGTCGACGATGACCTTGATCTAACCGTATGACAAAATAAGTCACGTTCCTATCTCGATAATAGTGAGATATTAAAAAGGCGTCCGATTTTGATCGATCATTGATATTTTGTTTCGATAGAAAAAGATAATAATAATAATATCGCGGTAGATATATCTCTTCCTAAGTAGTCAAGATTTTCATCTTTTTATATCCGTTTTGATAGGTATGTAGTATCTACATGATAATTTTCGATTTCTAAACGATAATTTCCATGATCACGAAACACGATAGTTTTTAATCTTCGTCGACCTATTCGAAGAAATTTTCTCACGAGGAATATTTGGTAAGATTCAAATATGTCTACTCATGTTTTTTTATATGACGACCCTAATTAATCACTATAAAATGATAGATTTTGTCATTTATTGTTAAGAAACTTTCTCGCAAGAAATATTTCGAAATAACTAAATATTTATTCATATTATTTTAGACATTCCAAATTAATCACCATAAAACAATATATATATATATATATTGTTATTTATTGCCAAGAAATTTTCTCGTTAAAAATATTTGTTAAAATTTCGTTGTCTATTCATATCCATTATCGTTCCAAAGAGATTATTATTAAATGACTTGTGTCGTATCATCGATGCCGAGTAACGAAATAAAATTGTATCCTATTTATTCGAACTTTGAGGAGAACGAAACGAGTTGGAAAGATTGTAAAATTCACTTTTCTAGACTTTCTCTCTTTGAAGAAAAGCGATAATATCTATAAGAATAAGAATAAAACAATGGTTACGTTCGAGTTCTTCGTGCAAAGGCGGTCTCGATGTAGGAGACTCCGAAGAATTACGGGCCAATGAAAGTATAAATGGCGCTCGTTAGCGGTGGCCCTCGTCCGATGCCAGAATCGCTGAAACTCGCCGGCAGTAAAAGGTAACGAGTATTCGCGAGCTGTAAACATCCACAACGACTGGACGGCACGGCGGCACGGCACTCTACTCCGGAACATTTCATAATCCTGTTACGAGGCACTTTCGACTTTTGTGTGCAGGCCTGAGAGCGCCTGCCGCCGATCGAGAAAATAATAAAAAATTCACTATCGAGGTGCAAGTAACGATTGAGGAGGAACCGTTTCCCATCGTCGTCATCGTTCACGTTCGATCGTTCTTCGTCATTTCGATCTCGTCCATCGAGACGCCCTACGTTTCTTCGGAGAAAGAAAAAAAAAAGGAAGAAAAAAAGAAAATAAATAAAAATAAAACAAAATGGAATTGCGAGGCAATTTCAACGAAAAATATACATATGTGAAGGTGAATTGTTGATAATCGTTTGTACATGATTTCGAAAAATGTAATATCCAATTATACTTATCTGCAATTAAATCATTTTCTTTCTTATTCTTTGTTATTTTAATTACTGATATTATCGATAATGTAAGTAATTCGAACACTGCATTATCGGTATAGCGATAATGAATGAAAAAGTAAAAAAATGATACAATATATATGTACACTTACATACATATATATACATACATATATATACATATATATATATATCACGATGATTGAGAAAGTCATCGATTAGTAATGACTCGTCACAATAGGATCCAAAGATCAGATTCTGTCTTTCGTTGAGTGGATCACGAGTAAGTTCGACGAGCCCTAGGACCCTTTTTCAGAGTAACACGATCCAAGAAGAAGAAGAAGAAGGAGGAGGAGGAGGAGGAGAAGGAGAAGGAGAAGAAGAATCTTTCGAAGATCCAAAAAGAAAAGAGAAAAGAGAATGCGAGAGAGAGAGAGAGAGAGAGAGAGAGAGAGGATGTAACACCGAGCAACGTAGAGGTCCAGCAAGAGAGTGGCCCTTTCGCGTAATGGACGGCTCAAATATTTATCATCGGCCGCGTAATTTAAGGTGCGTTTAGCAAACGGAAGACGACGCAAGGGAAAACAAACAAGTGAGATGGTGGAGAAGGATGAGAAGAGGAGATGAGGATGAGGAAAGGGAAGAAGAATATCTGAGGACACGTAGGATGAGAGACAACGAAGAAGAAGAAGAAGAAGAAGAAGAAGAAGAGGAAGAGGAGGAAGAAAGAGAAGGAGAAAAGAGCGAGAGGTAGCCGAGGGCGAGAGAGGTAGAAAGAGTAGCTCAAAGGGACCGCCGCGGGGCTCAGAGGGCCCAGTGAGAAGGCACAAACCCCAATAATAGCACCAGAATTTATATACCTGCACGAACTCGCCGGAACGATCCCGTGGCTGAGGGCTCCACGGTGTTCAGGGACGGCTTCGTGATCTTCTCTCTCTCTCTCTCTCTTTCTTTCTCTTTCTCTTTCTCTTTCTCTTTATCTCTCCCTCTCTCTATCTCTCTTTCTCTCTTTCTCTCTTTCGTTCATTCGGTATCTATCTCCAAAAGAAAACGATTCGAACGCGTTGTAGGTACTAGCGATCTCGAGAGAGGATAGAGACCGGCGCGAGAGATGCTGGAAATACACGTAAAGATACATAAACCTCAAAACGTACAAATATACCTACTGCGGAACGTTTCGAAAAGGGGAAGGACGATTTCCTCCGAATTATTTTTATCTTCTCCCGGTTAGATCGAATTTGGCATATCTTTATACCCTGACGTCGAAAGCATTATCAGTGAGACTAACCAGATACTAGTTTAGGATATCGAAGAAGAGAAGAATAGAAGAGTAGTCGGCGAACGGGAGAGTTAGCGGCCCTGAACACGGTTGCTCATCGGCGGCGGTCTAGCATCTTCCGAAGAAGGAGGGAGAGAGAAAGAGAGAAAGAAAGAAAGAGAAAAGGAGAAAGAAAGAGGAGAGTAGAAACAGCAGTCCGTGGCGAGCCGGAGAACGAACCATCCATCACCGAGGGCTCAAAGCTGTATCTCCTGGTGACCGGTGCTGCCGGCCGGTGCGTTTGGGATGCCAAAGAACGGCCAAATATTGTGAAAGGTCCAGAAGAGGCAGGAACGTGAAATAAATTTGCTGTTGCCGGCGTGGAAAAGGATAGGACCAACAAGAGAGAGAGAGAAAGAGAGAGAGAGAGAGAGAGAGAGAGAAGTGGGGAGAAAAGAAAGAGAAAGAGAGAAAGAAAACGATCTTCCTCTTTCCAACCTTTGGAAGGTTGCGCCTTATACTTGTGCGTGTCGAGAGGAAGAAGGCTCTTTAACCACTGTGTCGGCTCTTTGAACCCTGCTCTATCTTTCTCTCTCTCTCTCTCTCTCTCTCTCTCTCTCTTTCTCTGTTTCTCTTAACATATATATGTATCTCTTTCTCTTACTTTTTACCTGTTTTCTCTCTCCCTCTTTACCTACGTATATACGAGAGAGATGCACCATTTACATTTCACACGCGGAGCACGTTACCACACTCTTTCTCTCTCTCTCTCTCTCTCTCTTTCTCTATCTATCTTTATCTCTCTCTTTCTCCATCTATCTCTCTTTCTCTCTCTCGTCGTACGCCGGCAATCTCGCCGCCGAATTCTTCGCACGCTCGATTTACGCGCGAATTCCCACGGCGACGGCGTTCTCCAAAGGTTTCCCTCGACTTCCGTGAGGGAAAAGATCATTACCAAAAAAGTATAGCAGTAATCCGTGTCATCGCGTACAAAACGTAAAAATGATTGTCCTTCTTAAGAATAAAATAAGAAAAAAGAAAACAAAAAAGGAAAGAGTTCACAATATCGACAATGGCAGACCGTATTGGAATTATTACACGTTATCTATATCGATGATTGAAATAAAAGAATGATAAAAAGTATACCTTATAACGAGCCACTTGAAATCTGACTGGGTGAAGGCGCACAGGCTACATTTATGTTGTACATATAGAAGAAAAAATAACTAGCCGCGAGGGAAGGATACGGAGACGTTGATAAGCATCGATAAAGAAGCGCGCTCTTTCATCTTCGAAATCACGTTTTACGACGTCCACCCTTCCCTATTGGCGCTTGTTAACGTAGCAGCACCTTGACCGTGCTCTCAACCCATAATCTTCTCCGCGAATGCTACGTATCCTTGTCTCACTCCTCTGTCTCTCTCTCTCTCTCTCTCTCTTTCTCTCTTCCTTTCTCTCTTTCTTTCTTACTCTTATATACGCTTACAGGGATTAATAATACGAGGCAGACTTTCGAAGGGAGCGAAAAAGCGAGACGACGAAGGTACTGCTCGAACGTCGACGAGGTAGGAGGAGTGGGAGGAGAGGGGGGGTCGCGAAAACGCGAGAGAGTCGCGTAGAAAAAGAAAGAGTGAGAGTGAGAGAGAGAGAGAGAGAGAGAGAGACAGAGAGACAGAGACACGCAAGTGGAAGGGTACAGCGTTCGTAGCTCGTAAGTTAGCACGTGGTCGAGGCGAGCCGTGCGAAGGAAACCGAGAAGCAGGAAAGGAGAGGTGGAACGAGTCGAGCCGGGCTTACCACCTCGTCCCTCCCCACCATCTTGCTCAGGGATCCACTGACGTAGCGTCTCGTTTGTATTGTACTTTTGTTTCTCCGATGCTTCCACTTACTACCACCACTTCTATCTCCGCGTCAGCCCGTGAGTGCTTACGAAACTTATTTTTAGGCTCTCTTTCTCTTTCTTTCTTTCTTTCTTTCTTCTTTTCTTTCTTTTTCTTTCTTTCTTTCTTTCTTCATATTTCAACGGTGATACTCGTCATACGTATCCAAATATGCCGCCAATATATACCGGCAACGACAGTATTGTGTAACGAGCATAAATCATTACCACTCGATCTTTCTATATTCGCAAAAATTAAAATGGATAAATGATCGATGATCTCGAAAATATCTTCGACAGAGATATTGATGACCGTTTCAAATAAAACGCATTTATTCCGCCGTAACGCGTTAAGAATCGAATCGGATGCACCATCTATTGTTTAACTCGACGACGCGTCCGACGTGAAGTTGACGCTAATCGTACACTTTCCAAGTCTACCTTCGAACTTGCGACGTCACGTATACAATTGGCGGGGAATAAAAGGGAGAAAGAGAATCGTTAGACGAGACGATTGGAAGAGATAAACTAGCAAAGATAATAATTAACATGGGTATATAGAGAGTAAGAAAAGCAGAAAGGTCGTTAATAAATTTACGAAAGACGAAAAGAGAGGTTAAGAAAAGGAAGTTAAGAAAAAAGTTGTAATATCATAACGAAATAACATTATCTGATATGGAGGACTCCCTCGATAGCGACGCCAGTGAGTTTCTCTCTGCATCTCCCTTGCTCCTCGTCCTCTTGGAGCCACCTCATCTTCGCGGCCCGAGCCGAGAGAAAAGACGGTGATGCACAAGGGTGGTGGTAGTGATACTGTGAGTAGAAGGAAGGAAGGAAGGTTGTAGACGTAAAAGAAAGAGAGAGAGAGAGAGAGAGAGAGAGAGAGATTCGAAGCTCTCGTCGGCGGCGCGATATCCCGGGAGCAGCCGAGGCAAGCTCGCTCGCGCGCGCAAGGACCACACAGGACGCGGCACGCGCGCGCTCTACCGGGTGGCCCAGCACACGTCCGCTTCGGGCGTCCTCGCGCTACCTCGGCCGCGCTCGTGCGTCTTCGACTGGGCCCGGTGGTCGAGCGCGACCGAGGCCACACAGATCGCGCACGCGCGAATGCTTCCTGGGTGGCATTCGCCTGCCGGCCGGCAGGACGAACGTAAGGTACTCCTTCTTCTTCTTCTTCTTCTTCTACTTCTACTACTTCGTCGTCGTCGTCGTCGTCGTCGTCGTCATCTCCTCTTCTTCCTCCGTTCTCGAGCCTCGTACAACCTGTTAGTGTCGTGCCATCCGCACGTTATGCCCCTCGTTCTCTCCTCGCCTTTCAGGACTTCGATCATCTCTCTCTCTTTCTCTCTCTCTTTCTCTCTTCCTTTCTTTCTTTCTTTCTTTCTTTCTTTGCTGCCGCTTGCTCGTTCTCTCCTCGATTGACCCTGGAGGCTTCTGCCTCGGGTATCCTCTCCGACATCACGAGCTTCTAATAAGATTCCAATTTGTCAATTAGGGGGAGGACGGGATCTCGTGAAGAAGCGAGCCTTTTTCCCCCTTCTCTCTCTCTCTCTCTGTCTCTCTCTCTCTCTCTCTCTCTCTTCTTCCTTCTACACGTTCGACGATCTCGTTACGTTCTCTTCTCGTAGCTTCCGTGCGATCCTCCTCCATTTTTCCAAACAACCGTACGAATCCAATCCAATGAGAACTACGCTCGTGACTCCAAAGAAAAACGAGAATAAAATTGGTTCCCATGGAAAGTCCGGCGCAGCTTCCGTAGCTGCGATAAATACGACGCACGCATGAACCACGTTCTCCGAGGAGTCACCGGGGAACTTGGAACGGACTATAAAGTTTCATTTCTACCGGGCGAATGTCTTCGAATTAGCAATAAAGCAGCTATCTTCTCTCCCCCTTGCGAACGGACAACGAGGCCGCACGGCGTTGGCTCCTTCTCGTTTTTTGTTTACTCACCAGCGAACTGGTTTTGCGGTGTACACGCTTCTCTCTTCTTCTTCTTCTTCTTCTTCTTCTCTTCCTTCTCTTCTTCTTCTCATTCTTATTCCCTGTTTGGTCTGTTCTTTTTTTTTTCTCTCTACTCCCTTGTCTTTTCATTTTAGACTCTAGTGAAGCTTGAGGAAGGTGGGAGAAGAAAGAAAGAAAAAAAGGAAGAAAAAAAGGGCTATTTCGAGGTACACAAATATGTATGTACATATTTCGACTACGTTTCGTTAAAAGGAAGGAGGTGGAAGAGAAGCAGGAGCAAGAGTAGGAGGAGAAAGAGGAGGAGGGGTTGTCTGCAACGTAGAAAAGAAGTCAATGAGCCCAGCTGAGCTCGAAGGAATCCACCCGACGATGGCACGTGGAATGACGTAGGAAGATCGAAACTCTTTCTTTCTTTCTTTCTTTCTTTCTTTCTTCATTCGGATGTATTCTGAAAGGGAGATAGGGGGGTCTAAAAAGAGGAAGCTACGCTGCTATCCTCGTTACCGAAAAGGATAGATCGCTTGAATTTGAAGCATCTGCTCAGCGTGTGGATATAAATAATTACATAAGATATTTGATATCGTTGAGAGTAATTAATAATCTAAAGAAAAAGAAGAAGAACGAAAGGAGGAGTCAAAGAAATTCCCTAGATACGATGCAAATCTTCTTCTTCGTTTTCTTCGATCTTCTCATTATACACCAATCTGTATTTCTTACATTTTTCAGAAATTATCGTTATACGTAGGTAGTTGACATTCGCGTATATTAATTAGATATATTATCGTAAACACGTATAACCCGTATATATATATATATATATATATATATATGTACACATAGATATACCTACGTATATAAGAAAGACACGTGATCTAGGTCCATGCGAGTAGAAACAAAGGAATACTTCCTCCTACTCCTCTCGTTCAACCTTCCGATCCTTCCCTCCCTTTCTCCCTCGAATGGATTCTACCCTGGTACAGCGACGTTCGAAGGGGGTATATAACGACGAGGAACAGCCGCGAAGGACGGCAAAGAGAGAGGTGAAAAAGGGCAGTGAGAGGAGAAGGGACGACTGGAAGAAGAAAGAAGAATAAGAGAGCGAACCGGAGGAGGAATAGGCCATTCCACTTATACGCTGCTCGGATTCAATTAACTCTCCACCTTCTTCCCTTCTCCTTCTCTTTCTTCTTCTTCTTTTTTCTTCCTCTTTCTTCTTCTTCTTTCTTCTTCCTCTTTCTTCTTCTTCTTCTTCTACTTCTTCTTCTTCTTCTTCTTCTTCTTCTTCTTCTTCTTCTTCTTCTCTTCTCTCATCTTACGACTCTTACCATACCTCCTTTCTTCCTCTCCAAAACCCTCTTTCACCTTATACTGGGTGTTCTTCAAGACGTGCACATTCGAATATAACTTTTTAATCCTTATCGAAGCAAATTCACAAAAGATACGTGAAACGATAATTGTGATATGAATTTTAAAAGTGATACTTATTTGATTTCTTTCTTTTTTTTTTTGTAACAACGGAATGTATAGTTAATAAATTTTAACGAATATCGATCTAAGCCGATCGAGATTAATCTCTTAACCGGAAGAAATCAATTCGTCAACCAAGATTTCGTTTCTCTCTTGATAAAAGAATAAATAAATCACTTCTATCTTATTACAATTAACAAAAAAAAAAGAAGAATAAAGTAATGAAGAGAGAAAGAAAGAGAAAAAAAAAGGAACTATACGTCCGAATTCTCCACTTTAATTTAGATTGATTAATTTATCAAAACTTTCCTGTCGCCATTCTAATCGTTTTATTTTCATACGTCAAAATTAATTTCATCGTAAGCCACCGATCGAATATCTTTCCAGGTTGATGCGTATTAACGTTATCTCAATGATAATAAAAGTTCGAAATACAGTAAAAAATAGCTTATGGGACGAAAATGTTCGATTGTAAGATTCTACGTGTAAACGATAGAGGACAAAAGAATAGAAATATTTTTCAAACGACATTGGAAAACGTTGGGCTATCGAACACGATATAAATATATATATACATACATACATTATATATACATGTGTAATGTATATATATATACAAATGTACACGCGTAAAGCAAGGACGAGTATACGTCATTGTCGATGACAACGTCGGCGCACGATTATCGCGTAATTACCAACGCGCTTCCAGAGGCTCGCCGTGACTTACGAGGGTAATAATAATAATGAGGCACTTTATTGCCGCCGTATACCATCGTGAGAGCCGTCCTCGAGGCTCGAGTTAAAGGGACGAAGAAAAAGAAAGAAAGAAAGAAAGAAGAAAAGAGAGAGAGAGAGAGAGATAAGGATATTGTAAGGAACGAGGACGCTTCGAATCCGCACGCGTTTCACAATTTTTCGATATTCTTCATCTTATTCTTATCCTTTTTATATTTATTGTCTTTCCTCTCGACAAGCAAAGTCAAAAAGGGCGCAACTTAAATTTACTAATTTCAGGTAATTGTTTTTTATAATCCTTTGTAACGCCCATGTCATTTTCAATTCGCACAGTATTGATGTATTTCGTTGGTCTTGACTCATTTTGTCGTGATGAAATTAATTGTTAGTTCGTATTATCGAAGATTTATTTCTTTTTTTTTTTCTTTTTTTGAAGTTATGCTAAGTACGTTTATAATACTAAGATATAAATTATAGGATATAAATGACGTATTACGCGTGATATTTGTTTAGATACGAAGAAAAATTGAATTACAGAAATTTCGCTCTATTTGCAACGCGCACTTTTGTTGCATGCAACAATTAATAATTCTTAATATATGTATAAACATATAGATTTATTTATCTCAAAACGCAAGAATACGAAAAAAGTAATATATACTCAATTTTCATAGGCGAAAAAAATAGTCGATGCTCTTGTTTTGTAAAAGTTTAAAAAAGCGATCGCTTTGTCATCGTTTCTTTTTATTAGAACACTCGTAAGGGTACGTTTACGTTACTATAAGTGTGTATACTTTATTCTAAGAGCATCGATCAGAGCGACGATAAAAGCTACTCAAAAATATCTTTCTTCGCTATGTTTATAATAGAGCTGGTAATACAGTTGCAGTTGTTTAAAGTTTCGCAAACGTGAATGATTCTGAAAAAGAATTATTATTATCATCTTCAAGTCCCGCAAAATAGTATATTCGTAAAAATCTATATAAATATTTAATAAGAACTGGACTAAAAGATATGGACTCGCAAAGTTTCATCATTTTTTGAATTTACACAATTTATTAAAAATAGAAACTTTTGATTACATTTTGTTCAAGAAGAATTAATGATTACAACGATGACTGTGTAATTTTTTTCCTAAGTACTTGTCAATTGAGCAATCATTTAGAAATTATTATTTTCTTTCCATGTGGGAGTTGCAATAATTTCAAAAATCAAAACGAAATGCTAAAGATAATATTGACACTTCATATAAAAGTGCCCATGATATCAAGAATTGCAAATGATTATTACAATATATAGAACTTTTTCAATTGTCTAGGCTCTATTGATTATCCTTAGTCGATAACAGATAACAGCGCAGACAAAGAATATTTCAATATCAGATTATCAAGAGCACGAAGAATCGTTAAATGTGCTTTAAGAATTATTTTGTCTAAACAAAAAATTTTAAGTAAAGCCTTCTATAAATATAAGGAACGATATTATTAAAACTATTTGTATCTTGCATGATAGAATTATTGATAGAAAAAATATTCGACGTCATTTAATAAATTTATGAAAAATTTTAAGAAAATTAAATATAAAGCCTGATCTTTTTTTTTTGGTAGGCCAGCCGATACATGATTTATATAAAACTTACTTATTTCACATCTCTATTATAAATATTATTTAGAATCTCTTATAATTAAAATTGCATATTATAAATAATTATAATTAATACAATTAATGAATATTTATGGTCATGTATCTAATCTAATGGCTATTCCATCCCGTAAGTAATTTAAAACAAATCTCTTATAGCGATCTAATCCCATAAAGGAAGATCTAATGAGCGCTTCGCTTATTAATTGATCTATATCCATCGCTGTTATGTATGTTACAATGGTGAGAACGATGATAATAGCGAATAAAAAGTAATATTTGTCGTCTAGTAAACGTAGCCTCTGATCGTTGTTGCTTCAATATAAACACTTCCATTATAAAACAATAGAATGTATTTCTACGCTCCGCTCTCATCGCCGCTCTTATCGTTTATCGCAGCTCTAACATAAACGTACCCTAAGTCATCGATACCGGTACACTGGTGTCCAGTTACGTCCGATCCGATGCATCATCGTGACGTTATCCGTCGACGGGACCGGCTTGCGTTTGAAAACTTATGTACGATTTCGTTCGTAATAAATTCGAGACTCGTCATTATAAATTTCGTGTCGTAATTAACGATCGACTTTCTTAGACGTTTACAATAAGGTAGAAGAAAATGAGAAAAAAATAAAAAGAAGAAGAAGAACAAGAAGAAGAAAATTGACTTTGTTCGTCCATATGAGCTGAGAACAAAAAATACTAAGGATTGTTGGATCGTAATAATAAATTATCTGCGTAATTAACAACGACGTAAAAAGCACCCTTAAATAAGAAAGACAGACAAAGAAAAAGAGAGAACAGGTTGCAACGTCGAAAAATATTGTATAAATATAATCAGAATGTTGTTACAACAACGAACATATTTTAATCGATCGAACGTATCTAATCGAAATGAGGAAGTTCCTCGAACGTTCCACTTTCGCTTCGTATTCGTCATGTGTCCGATGATTTCAAATTTTTCTTTCAAGACGTCGATCATAAGGTTTCCTTCCTGCGCGAGAACCTCTCGGGCATATCCTGAATCCTTCGGAATGGCCGGCATGCCGACACCCCTCGCTAATTCATAAATTCGGCGAGTTCTCTCTCTCTCTCTCTCTCTCTCTCTCTCTCTCTCTCTTTCTCGTTCAAGAAAAGAGTAAAAAAGAGAGAGAAAGAGTAAGAGAGAGAATAAGAGAGAGACAGACAGAAAACTCGCTGCTCTTGTCGCACGTCGGGAGATGAGAACGATGCCTTAAAGCCCGCAACCTCTCCTCCTCTCGAGACGAGATCTCTCTCTCTCTCTCTCTCTCTTTCTCTTTTTCTTTTCTCTTCTCCTCTCTCTCTCTTTGGTTTCCCACGAGAACAACCGCCGCCACCGCCGCCGCCTTCTGGAATGTCGCTCTCCCCTTCTCCACCTCCACCTCCTCATCCTCATCCTCATCCTCCTCTTCTTCTTCATCCTCCTCCTCCTCCTCCTCCTCCTCCTCTTCCTCTTCCTCTTCTTCTTCTTCTTCTTCTTCTTCGTCTTCTTCTTCGTCTTCTTCTTCTTCTTCTTCTTCTTCTTCTTCTTCTTCGTCTTCTTCTTCTTCTTCGTCTTCTTCGTCTTCTTCGTCTTCTTCGTCTTCTTCTTCTTCTTCTTCTTCCTCCACCACTTCTTCCATCCACCGTCACCATCTCCTCCCGCAAACTATCGCGCAACAAAGTGTCTCTTCTCGCTTTATTTCACTGCTTCAACCCCGACAAGACATTCTTTACTTTCTTCAATTTCACTTGAAATTTAATACGAGTTTTGCATTCTACAGGATTAACTCTATTTCACGTTTCCCTAGAATTATAAGAAAATTAAACGAAAGAAGAAAAAAAGAAAACAAGTGAGGGAGGAGTAGGAGAGAGAGAGAATTCATCCTAGGCGCGAATTTTTCGATATGCGTTTTAAAGTCAAATCGGTGCAGTCGTTTTCTTACCTTTCGTTATGGCAATGTTTCTTTTTCTTTTTTCTTTTTTTTTTTTTTTCTTTTACACGAACAATAATTTCAAATACGCATTTAAGTTTTCTATTTCATTTCATTTTTCTCTCCCTCTCTCTCTCTCTCTCTCTCTCTCTCTCTCTCTCTCTCTCTATCTCTATCTCTATCTCTATCTCTTTCTTTCTTCCTCTCTCTCTCTCTTTAAATTTTTGCTCAAGGTATCGATATTAACGTCATCGCAAAAAACGATCAGACCATTCATTGTTTCTTACCTCACTGAACGAACAAGGCTCATTGTGTTTCACTATTTTCTCAAACTCCAGATCCAGCTTCCTATTACACGTCTGACTAATAATAATGGTGGTTTACACTTTGTTACCTACGTTGCATCGAACTCGCACTAGCACAAGAAAGATGCTCGTACTAACGTGTATCGTATCCAGGTGTGCGTCGATCGAGTTATACAACGGGTGATCCATTTGAACTTATATACACTTATGATTTTCTTCGATTACGAATCATTTTTAATCGAATCTTAAAGTTCTTCATGAATTATTTCTTAAAAATTAAATATTTTATCATCGTTATAATTTATATCGATTCATATCAACCTTGTATATTTTCTTGAAGAATGATTTGTTGATCTTGTGAAACTTTTCATCGTAAACAGTTTATCTCGTTCTAATATAAAACTAATTGTGACAAATATATATTGTATTTAACATTAATAATTGTCACCCGATGTATAGTGTCGAGTCAGTCCAGACGTAACATGAAACCAGTCATATGAGATGACTACTTATCACGCCCAGCATCGCTACCAACGTCATTCAAGTAGTTCTCATTTATTATCACGAGCTTGTATGTTTTATTTTTTACGATAAATTCTTAAAAAAAAAAATAAAAAATAAAAAATAAAAATTCGAATGGTAGCAATGATCAACAGATGTCTATTTAATGTCTAGTTTCATGTCAATGGATATTATCGTACGATGATAATGTAGATTTTAACAGAAGATTTCTACATTATCTACATACTATCAATAATACGTCGTATGTTCTTGAATTTTTTTTCCTATAATATCTACTTCTTTTTGATATCTACTGTTGTTAATTTATCGATAACGTTAGAAGGAATTCTCTGTAAGCGACATCGTAATGAAAAATTCATATTCGTCGTAATATCTATGAAATATTTGGTGTGTGATTTTAGCTATCTATGGTTGTTATCGTATAATAGTAACATAAAGTTCTTTTTCGTTGTTGTGATATATCATCATTAAAATATTTGCAAAAAATGTAAAATCGACAAACATTTAAAGTTGATTTTATATATGTATATATATATATATATATACATACCTGCATATATACAATTTTTTAACAAACATGTTCCCAGCTTATTCTTATTTATCTGCTTACGACAGACATAAAAAACTTATAAATGATTACCTGTTATTAAAAGGAGAAACTGTAGCATCTTTAAAGCGAGACACGTATGTATATGTTCTTCTTATAAATGTCACCTTGATATTAATCGTTCGTACAAATATGGTGCCTCCTAATACACGTTAGGTATTTATCGGTATATAATTACAAAAAAAGAGATCATAACGTTATAAACCTTAATACGAGCAGCTCTTGACGTTTCGGCCTGTGTTTCGAGGTCCCGAGATAAGAGAGACTTTGATGTTATCAAAGAAAATCATAAATTTCTGTGGGATGAGGATGACGATCAACCTAGTACATGGGAAGCTCGTTTGGCTAAAAAATACTATGATAAATTGTTTAAGGAATATTGCATTTGTGACTTAATCTATTATAAATACAACAAGGTATGTTATTTCATTGTTAATACTTGTTCTATAAAAAATATAATCTTATTATATAAAAAAGGAATTAAGTTTTTTATTATAAGAAGTACATAAAAATATATTTTTTATTCGTTGTACAAAAAGAAATGTTATCACTTTGGCTTTAATTTATAAAGGTTGCACTAAGATGGAGAACAGAAAAGGAAGTAATAGTAGGCAAAGGACAATTTGAATGTGGTAATAAAAAGTGTACCACAAAAGAGGATCTTCGTTCTTGGGAAGTTAACTTTGGTTATGTAGAGCATGGAGAAAAAAAAAATGCTTTAGTAAAACTACGTAAGTTAAAAAGAGCTTAAGCTTACGTAATTATAAGCTTACTGTATCATTGTCATATAATTTAATATAATTTTATTGTACGTATAAAGGTTTGTGCCCAGAATGTTCAATGAAGTTGAATTATCGATCGCAAAAGCGTGAAGTAAAAAGAAAAAAGACATTGAAACGTCTAGGATCCCATCCTGGATCCAATATCGAAAAACCTAGTACATCTGATGACACATCTGATAATACAAAAATCAAAGAGAATGAAAATCTGTCAACGCCTGAGAACATCGACAATACTGTTGATGAAGAATCAAAATCTAACATTTGGAAAGAAAAACCTATAGAATCGATAGAGCGGTCAAGAGAAGAAGAATTTGAAGAATATCTGGCTGACCTGTTTATGTAATAAAATATTGATTATGATAATTATTTTTCAACATTAATAATGGTATTAGTAGTAATAATTGCTTAAAAATATAATTTTTTGTATATTGATATCTCACTTAAGTATATATTTTAATTCTGTAATTAAGTAAAATTATATTACTGTATCCATAGTCCATTGAAAATTTTAATAATTCTATCCTCTCTAGATATTGTAATATAGTAATTTTAAAATAATAAAAGTCACGCAGAAAATTCTGATATCTTCCGAATATTTCATAGTACGTAATTTTATATTTAAGGTTAAGGTATCAAATATTTGGGATTATGCATTCTGCACTCTCCTATCTGATTCGGTGATTTATGTTAGAGTCGAGTTAGAAGATATGGAAAGAAATACGTGAAATATTAAGTTTGAAAAAATATTTTTTAAGTATAAATAAATAATAGAATCAAAATATGTCTGGTGAAAAAACTAGTGAAAAAATTGGTGAGAATAGAACAGTTAGATGATTTTATTTACTATTGATTGCGTGTAGAGGTTATAAACGAATGATCGTTAATTTTACAGAAAAAGAAAAGAATTTATTAATTGTCGTGCTAGACGTAAATCCATTACAGAGAATTGTTAAAGAAGAAGCAAAAATATTGACACAATGTTTAGATTCAACAATAGTATTTGCGAATGCACACCTAATGCAAGCATCAAACAATCAATTAGCAGTAATGGCTTGTCATGGACATGGAGCAACATTTTTATATCCTTCTGACAAAACCAATGATATACGTCAAATTGATGGACAATATGAAAAATTTACAGAGGTAGAACGTACTGTTAGACAACAAATACAATTATTTGTTAATCAAATACCTTTAGATGCTTCGTTGAACGGCGAAAGTCTTATTTCTGGAGCACTTTCCATGGCATTATGTTATATTTCAAGAATATCTCAGGATAAGGAAGGAGATGAGAAATTTTATTCAAGAATACTTGTGATCACTGCAAGTAATGATTCTACTATGCAATATATGAATTATATGAATATATTTTTTACTGCGCAGAAGATGGTTGGTATTCTATATACTTTACTTCCTCAATAACGAAAATTATTATTAATGCAAATATCTTAATATAATGATTCAGGGTGTTATATTAGATGTCTGTAGCTTGGATCAAGAATTAACGTTGCTACAACAAGGCTGTGATATAACTGGTGGAAATTATTTAAAAGTGCCACAGTTGAATGGATTGTTGCAGTATTTATTAGTACGTTTAAATTTTGTATAAAATTTATAGTACAAAATACTATAGTATTATAGAAGAATTATTTAATTTTTTTAGTGGGTCTTTTTACCAGATTCTAGTGTTAGATCAAAATTAGTATTACCACCCCCGGTAGAAGTTGATTACCGGGCAGCATGCTTTTGTCATCAAGAACTTGTAGACATTGGTTATGTATGCTCTGTCTGTTTATCAAGTAAGAAAAAATTTCAGTTATATAATATATATTATTTTATGACAACATATTGAATAATATTTTGTATGTGCAGTTTTCTGTAAATTTAGTCCAATCTGTACTACGTGCCAGTGAGTATATTTATGCAATGATATATGGTAATGATCTAAGAAATTTTGTTCCTAATTATGATTTTCTTACAGTACAGTATTCAAGATGCCAGGACCAATACCAATGAAAATGAAAAAAAAGAAAAAAAATATAGATATTACACATTGATATTATTTTACGGTAATATTATAACTTTTGTATTCTTACAAATATACAAACACACTTTTTACACGCTTTTTACACGCATTAGAAATATTTATTGTAATTAATAGTGACATATTGATGTATTATTTAATATCACATTACAATCCTTTCTTATAGTAAATCCTATTTGGCTGCTCTGCCTCTTTGAACTTCTCTGTAAATTCATTATATTCCGATGGATACATCTTCATTAAATCTGGTCTCATATAACTGTATTATCATGAAAAGTATCAAAAGTAAAAATATTATAGTTTTTATTGTTACGGATAATTACAGAAATATAAATAAATCATTCTTACTTGCATATTGGATATAAGGCCAATGCCGAGGGAATCATCACTAACAAGCTATGTATATAGCATAATATAATTAAACATATACATATTCTACATATACAATATAATATTCTAAAACAAAAAAGAACATACGAAGCAAGACATAAACCCAGCTTGATTGGAAACAAGACCCATGGACGACGATAATAGAAACAAGTTGACCTTATATACTCTGCCACAACTGGAATCATAATCATTGTTGGAGCCACAGTTAATGTTCTAGTAAGAAAGCATTCGGAAGCTCCTTTAATTGCAGCAATTTTTGAATTCATGAAAGGTTCTTCATGAATAACCCATACAGGAATTCCGTTTATAATCTCTTTTCGTCGTATGACAGCAAAATTGACCATATTTCCAATAGTCAGCCCTCCCAGTGGAATTAGTCGCTATATTTGAATAATTATAGCATCGACTTTCGTACAAAGGAAAAATATAAAAGATAATCCATGAACTAACTGCGAATAATGGTCCTTTGCAATAGAATATTCTTTTTAATCCAAAAGACGCTATACTGCTAGCTGCAGCGCTACATAAAAAGGCTTCTCCTGCTACTGTTATATCATTTTTAGATTCATTTAACTCATTGGGTCTTATACTTCTATTTGTATAATTGACAATAGTAGTAAATGCCTGATTAATTATTTGCAAGCCTAGGAGAGCAGCCGTAGATCTAAAAGCAGATAAAATATGTGAACTCAATCTCGTCCGAAATAAGTACTTGTAATTAACAATTGTTTATACTTGTAAAACGTCATCATTGCCATGAGTAAAATGGCGTTACCAGGAAACTGAAATGACATTCTACCAATGCGATTCATAAGTTCATCGTTGTCAGGATGAAAGGAACTATCGTAAAGTTTCTTCGCATAAATGATATCTT
Source organism: Vespula vulgaris (assembly GCF_905475345.1). Classification (NCBI taxonomy): domain Eukaryota; kingdom Metazoa; phylum Arthropoda; class Insecta; order Hymenoptera; family Vespidae; genus Vespula; species Vespula vulgaris. The sequence goes on along the minus strand of NC_066587.1, from coordinate 6,598,982 downwards.
CTTTTGTCAAATCTTCTGGTTCATCTCCCGACCTAGAATCTAGCTCAATTTATATCTCACAATACATTTTATGCAATGGATATATCTCACAGAATACATGATATACTATATGCGATATATATATATATATGTTTTCATAAGAAATCACATCTGTGATCCTCGTCGTTATTCGTATTTCGTACTTACGCATAATCATTACAAAGTTTCTTAGCTTCATATAATTTTTCTTTCGGCACAAAAATAGTTAAGAAGTCGCTAATGAAAGCCATGTGTTTCCATCTACCGATATAAGTATTTTGATCCCATAATGCTTCGTTAATGTTTATTCGTTCCGATTGATTTTCCGACTCGTCCGACATTTCAATCAAATTAATTTTTGTTGTTTAAAATTTGCAATATCGTACGTGCTTCATCTATCGTATCAATAGGAATTCCTTTCTAAAATTTAACTTCAAAAAATCATGTAAAAAGACGGTTGTGAAATAATATTAACTTTACACAATCCGCATCCTTATTTATTTATTTTTCTTTCTTTTTTTTCTGTTAATCTATATCCATGTGTGAAAATATCTTTCGCCTCCTAATATATCAATTTGAAAATATGGAAGGTTAATTCGCAACAATTCAAAAGTTCGATATTAATATTCGAAGACAATGTCAGAGTAGTGTAATTTTTATTAACAATTCCGTACATATATCGTAGATTTATAAAAAAAAAATGTTCATACGAAGGAAATAATTCTGAGAAAGGAGGTATAGCAATATTTAAAACAAAAGTACATTTTGTGTTATCAATATTGTGAAAAAGAAAGAACGAAAAAGTTTTAATCTTTTGTAAGAGAATGTATCACGATAATCAAAATCGAGAGTGAATTTCTACGCATGCGCGCTCTCTCGTGGATTCAACTTAATTGGCCCGAGATTTATGGCTGCTCTAATTGGCCAGCCAGTGCCCACGTGACATTGCTCGGTACGATACATCGAAGGTGTCTTGTAAACATCATTCCGCGACAATTTGAAAACAGTCGGAGATTTGACGACAGTGTGCCAAGGTAATAAATTCGTTAGTACATAATCATAATGCGTGCTGTACGTGGTTGTATATGCTTTATAAGGTATAACGCATAATCTTTTCGGATAAACCAGAGGAGGATTATCAGTGCAACGTGGATAAGGCAAGGGACCTTTCGTAGGAATAGTTTTTGGAAGGAAATGATGACATTTAGATCGTTTTTCAATATTTTTCCCGACACTACTTATTTTTTCGTTCGATGTAAAATTGATATGTGTCATCTGAGTGGTGGTTACCAATGGATCTAAATGTTTATAAAAACTAAGTTCGTTCAAAGGGATCGTAGGAAACTCATGTTTGCCTGTGTCTACTATTGGACAAGTTGCATCATCCGTTGGACTGGTCTGAGATAACGTCAATGACTCGAATGGAATTTTTCTTCTCACGTAAGTCGACCCTAATATTTTTCGTAGCGATATAAAAAGAAAAATTAGGCTAATATCGATGATACGTAGATATCGTTGAAAAATGATCGCGACTAACCGCTGGTCGTTGAATGGATTAATGGTCGTACTGGATCTTTGATAAATTTCTCACAAAAATTCTTCAATGTAGGTTTCGCAGCTATGGACGATCTTCGATAAGTTTCAGATCGGTCTTCTATAATTTTCAATTTGTATTCTTTATTGTAAGATGACATGTAATGCTCGGAAGGTGACTCTCTCTTTATTGATTTAGTTTTTAACTCAGTTTTACATTGTAAGTCATGATATTCTTGCTTTTGTAAAGACCACGGAATTGGACTTTGATAGTAATAAGAACGTTCGTAGGAAGTTTGAAAACGTTCACATGGTTTCTTCGCGCCGAGACGTACGAAACGTTTTCGTGGACAGGTAGGCATAATTTAAAAGAAAATTTATTTTTCAAATTTAATTATTATGTATGATTAAAAAGAAAACAAAAATAGACACCTCTTTTAACGTATGCCTAGATCAAAAATAATACTCGTCTCTAACCAAATAAAATGAAGGGACGAAACAAAACAACGTATTTCGTAGAAATTAAAAAGTCGAAAGACGATTTTCGTTCTAATGAAGGAGGTGAAAGAATCAAATAACGGAGGGAAAATTTGAAAATGAAAATAGATAACGTAATAATGAATTGGAGTATTTCTGCATCGTTCATTTTATTTTATACACGAAGTCACTACAGTTCTTCATTTTGAAATTAGTAGTCCCAGTAATGATTTTTTTTCTTTCTTTTCCTCTCTATTCTCCCTCTCTCTCACACACACATACACACACACATCACCGTATCTTATTCTTTCTTTTTTTTTTCTGCCATGCTTTTTTCCCGTTTTTTCTTTTTTATATATATACTTTTTTTTCCTTCGAAAGCGTAAACACTTAGAATTTTTATTAGCCTCGCTCGTTCATTCATTGTTCCGAATCGTTTGCAATTGAATCGAGCGGTCTCATTAAGCTTGTCCAAACTAATAATTATATGTCAAACTAGATGAGATTTTAGTCAAGAACGTAACGCAAAAGTAGATACGTTGATTTTTCAGAAAATTAATTTCGTATCCCTGCTATTATTATTATTATTATTACTATTATTATTATTATTATTATTACTATTACTATTATTATTGTTGTTATTGTTATTATTATTATTATTAATATTAATATTATTATTACTATTAATATTATTATTATTAATATTATTATTATTATTATTATTATTATTATCGTTATTATTATTATTATTATTATCAGTCCCATGGATCGTATATTTAGTCAAGAGGAAAAAACTTTATTTTCCAATGTGAATTTATAGAAACTAGCTAAAAGTGGTCGCAGTGTAGGATGATGCGAAAAGTTAGCAAAATCATTACAGACGATAATAATAATGATAATAATAATACTGATAATAATAATAATAATGATGATGACGATGATGATAATGATGATGGTGATGATGACGACGATGATGATAAGATAGTTTGAAAATTTAATAATAGAATTCAACAGAGGATTTAATTACTGTTCGCATCACCTCACTCGACATCTTCCGGTCTCCTACAAAACGCAATAAAAAAAGTCCAGCGAGAAAGATCAAATGTGTCACTAAACTTCTTTTTCTTGGTCAGCCTTCTGCTTGACTAAACAGAAACTCAAAGCTTAAATACGCAAGACCAAGCCCGAATATAAGGTAATGACTTAAACTTTAACGCGTTTAAAAAGTCATATAAAATGAAAATTAACAGATTCCTAACTAAGTTGGTACCCGATAAACAGTGCCTAAGAGGTAGTAGCAATCCATTCTTGTAGTTTATGCACTAATTACAGTGAAATTAGTTTTTTCGACCTCCTCGTCTCTTCATAGAAGATGTACATTGAGGACAGTACCACTTCCCTTTTGGTGGCGCGGTAATACCTACGCACGGGTAGTGGAACCATTCGAAAGGGCACTGAAAAAACGATAATGATCAATCGTCAGTATATTAAATATTAAAGAGATTGTGAAAGTGATTTACAGATAATAAGACTATCTTACGTCTGAATTATCGCAAGCAACCATATCTCCATAGGATACTTGATTGCATATGCAATATCTGGGTTCATTGGGATCATACGTCCAATCTGTATTATCCGAGTCTGTTACCGTTGTCGTCGTCGTCGTCGTTACGACCGGTGGTGATACAGGTTGCTGAACCGTGGCAGCGATGACGCTTGAGCTTGGAATGGCAGCATTTACTTTCCTACATTATGACATCACGTTAGGCACTGCACCGTTAAATTAAAATAACTTTTTATTTTACAACGCGGAGAAGTTGCATACTTTTTATTCTTTTTAGTTGTTTCTTGAATAGCTGCGATAGCAGTCTGAGCAGCTCCAGCTAATTCTCTACTAAATTCGGCAGCATGGACGCCTCCGGTATTAATGGCCTCGTAACTAGCTTTTAAACTAGCTGTCCGCCTGCCTTGTTGCATTTGTTGCGTTGCAGCTATAGCTTGAGAAGCAGCTGCCGCTATGGCATTACCACCGGCACCTATATGGCCAAGATTATAGCTCACAGGGCCAACCGAATTCACGATAGCGGATGGGGTTGATGGCACGCTTGTAGGTGCTATTATTGGTCCGGAATTAGTCGATGTCGGCCGGGACTCAGGAAGACTTGGAGGAATTTTTTCTATCGCTAATCGTTTCTCTATAGAAGTAGAAGACGTATTGGAATCTCTCCTTTTCTCTGATCGAGCTGCGAAATATTAATTAGCATTTATAATCCAAAAGTTAAAGACTTTTAAAAGTTTTGTCAGGCATGTATGTAGTATCTACGTCTAACTTACAGTGGCCATGATTGTCTCGCGATCTACTAGGCGTAAAACTATAATGATTTTCTTTTTGACTGCTATTCGTAGAGGGTTGATCTAACTCCAAAGATCTTTTTTCCAAAATTTCTGTAATTCCCTTATTATCGGCCTCTAGCTCCATTTTAAATTTGTGCAATTCTTGATCTAACCTTCTTAAATATCTGTCTACTAAATCGTACATTTGATTCGCTAAGTGTACTTTTTCATCCGCATCTTCTAAAGTTTTATAATATTCTCTTCTAATAGCTTCATATTCCGCTTCTTTTTCGTTAGGCTTCATTTTTTTGGCATTTGAAAAGAATGTCTTGACTTTTTTCTCTAAACTATCCATAGAATCTGAAAACGATGAAAAATGGTATAAAGCAGCCTTGAGCTAAGAGCGTACAGAAAGATTTTTTTCTATACATACAAATTTATATAAACAGGCATGAGAGCATCGCATAGAATACATACTTTGTACACCTAAATCCATTTCTCTCATTTCAGTGAACCGATCCCTTAATTCTTGTGGGAGATGCTCAATCACTAAAAAATGAATGAATAAGGTCAACATAACCAAACAAAATAACATTGCAATTGTCACGTTTTGAAAACGACGATTAATAGATAATTGAATAATAAATAATAAGATTCGATTGTAGGCTTATTAGAAATGTTCATAATATTATTAGAATGTTTGAAAAAGCTTTGAAAAGGAATAACTATTATACTAATCTTTTGACAAATATCTCCTTAACCTAAAAGTTATTAAACGTTCTACGATAAACATTGTCATTTCTCGTTGAAACTTCGTAACCCGGAAAGTTAAAGTATCATTCGAGATTGTTTCATTGGAAGATGCAACATCAAAATAAAAATCTATTTTCAAAATAAATTTTCAATGTTTCCAATGAGAGTGTATATTCGGAAAGGTTAGTAACTTTTCTCATGAAGCTGGCTAAAGCAGAGCACGCCTCGTTTTTACGTACTTTCGACATAATCTTCCAAGTAAAGCATCCTCTCGTACCGGCGTTACGCTGTCCGCTGTCCGATTTACAATAATTAATAATTTACAATAGGAGAGTGCTCGCCGCCGTAGAGGAATTAACGAAAATTGTAGCACTCGATCGGAAGCGTGTTTACGGCGGTCAGAAGCCTCGGTCTACCCGCATATTCTTCTAACGTTACGATCAAAAGCGGTACGAATGTTCGAACTGATTCGAATCTGACGTCCTACGAAAAAAATATCATACGGTCGGAAAATAAGGGAATCAATTATCGGTGCATCCTAGTCGGTCCAGCATAATTTCAAATTAATACTGGCCAGTTCTCTGTTCCGGTATTGTCCGCCATCTTATGTGTCCTCTCAGGTCCGTATATAGACAAATTCGTTTAGCAATCGGGGCACCATCATTGATTCGAAAAAAAATTTTTCTTGGAATTTCTTACGAAATAATACGATCATAATTATTTTAATAATCCTTCACATTGCATGAAATATTTAATCTTTTTTATTTAACATTTCTGAACTACGTAAGACAAATAGTAGATAAAAAAGAAAAGAAAAAAAAGAAGAATATTCTTACGACAAATTCAAGTGAATTACGTGGACGTTCCATTTGATTTTATATTCGACAAACAAGCATGTTCATTGGCTGCTGACAAAGACGTCCAATAATTTATCCTATTAATCAATACGGTAGTATGCAATCCCACATCAAAATTTTAAATCAAACAAACGTAATCACGTTTTGACAGGTTACTTTTAAAATCGAATTGATAAAATGATCCGACGAAATCCAACGAAAATTGAATTGCGATTGGACGATCTGCAGGAGTACGAAGCTATGAAAAAGGCACACGAAGCAAAGAAGGAAGCTGAGAGACAACAAAATTTTAATCCTCCTTCCTGGAGTGGGAAAGTTCCACAAACTGAAATTCACGAACGTATTGGATATATGCCACAACAAAATCAACAACCTAGACACTCGAGGCCTAATATATAAATAATATAAATGAGAATATTTTCACTTATTTATTCTTGAAAAAAAAATAAATAAATCAATCAATAAACTATAAATATATATATATATATACATAAAAGACAAGTGAAGGATGTAATAAATTCAAAAGAAAAATCTCATCGTTGACACAATTTCTTTTGTAATATTTACTGACAATGAAACTTTTTACTAAAATATACATGGCAGCATATTTTTGTTTGTTCTCTTTTCTTCATACGTTTTCTATTCAATATCCTAAACATCAGTCAGTTTCTTCTCAAACGACATGACTAGTTAATTAGTTTAGTTTAGTTTACTTTAGCTGTCTCTTCTGCGATGTGGTTTTTCTCATTTGAAATACATTAGTTAAGTAACAATTGAGCCATTCACGCACCAAAGCGAACAATCCCATTTTTGGAATTTTCTTAAGTTTGCCTACTAAAACCGTTGACTGATATGTACTTAAATTTTTATATTAAAAATAAATTTCCTTAATAATTATGCCACTAAATGACAAAACTTCATGTGACAATTCATTAATAAATAACTTATCACTACTTCATTATTAATTATTATTAAATTTAATTTAAAATTAATTATTATATTATTTAAAAATAATTATTTTCTTTAATTGATATTAATTTTATCTTACCTCTGTAACATAAAATTAAATTAATAATTATTAAATATTTTAAAATTAATAATAATTTTATCTTATACAGATGTAATATATAAAAGTAACATCTGTAACGATACGCTCTATACACAATATACGTTTGAATATATGTGAAATTTTAAAAAACAATATATATACATACATACATACATATATATATATATTTTTTTCTTCAGTTTTTGTTTCTTTGGTTTGATGGACTTAAACACTTTGGCGAATGAACGACTTGAAAGATAAATATTATCACCTGAGATATGAAACGCAAGGACAAAATATATCAAATTATCGATAATCGTCTAAAGGTTACGATCGAGCGCTTATTTATTGCTAACTAAACAATTTTCTGTTTGTTTCTCCCATCTCTATCTCTCTCTTTCTTTCTCTGTCTTCTTTTGAGCATTAATAGCATGTAAAAGACAAAAACAATATCTTCCTATAGCACAAAGCACCAGTTTACGTATTGTCAATGTTTATTGCTTGATCCGTCCTACGAGACGATTGCTTTTTAACGAGAATATTTATATGTAGTATCTGAAAACATGTCGAAGAAACATTTGACTGTTAATCGATCTACGCGATGTGTGTATATAAACAGAGTACAGACGATTAGAAAAAAGTAAATAAATAAAAAAAAGAACTTCGATGTACAACAAATAGCACCGTTATATCTAAAAGTATCACCATCATCATCATCATCATCACCATCATCATCATCATCATTATCATCATCGTCGTCGTCATAATTATCATCACTACCACCATTTTCAATGATTCAATTCATTCAAGATTATGTAAACAAATGTAATCCTAACAAGTTTCTAACGAGAAACTCAAACGACAGTACATACATAATTGTTACTCGTCTTTGGAGCGAACCTTTGACCGTATTATAATCCCTTGTTGAAATATAAATGCATTGGTATATCTTTTCCCTCGCAATTCTTCAATAAAAGTTCATAATTTTCAGGCTCCCATCGTTGCAAAGTACTGACTGCGATCGAACTGAGAAGAAACAATATATTGATACGAAAATTCATCGATGACTATACTCCTTTGTTTTATGACAATCGAGGATTTTTCTTTCTTTCTTTTTTTTTCTTATCCTTTACTATTTAAGTAAACTTACCAGTTTTGTGGGAACAACGCACAAGCAGTCGGCACCATGAACGTCAAGCTGAAAAAATTATCGGTGATCGTACAAACATCTTCTTTGTTTCGTAACTTTCCAATGAAGCTATAATGAAAAATAAGAAGGTAACACTTACAAGCATCCAACCATCATAACTTGTATGGGTGCATGCAAGATTTTAATTCTTTGCATCCATGCGTATTTCTCTAATCTTTCCATTATGGGTGGGAGAATCACTGAAATGATACATGTTCTATTATGTTACATAAGTTATAAACTTATATAAGTTATGTTATGTTACATAAGTTATAAACATTTTTTTATTTATAATAGACTTTAAGAACATTTGAAACTATTTTAACGTTTCATTATTAAAACTATTAAAAATAATTTCCTTCCAAATTAATGCATGCCTCGCATCGATGTCGCATGGATTGCCTGATGAAAAAAAAAAAAAAAAAAATGTTTATAACTTGGGAAGTTTCTGGATGCATGTTTATATAACTTCCATCCTTACAGAGAGTAGAATATGCTCTTAAAGTTTCGTGATGTATTTCTGAAACACCCTTTACATATAAGTTACTCATTTGTCAAATCGATTAACTCAATAGAACAAAAAGTAGAGACGATCGATAAAGTTATATACATTGTATATTATTTATTATTCAACGACTATAAACATTTTTATCATTTAGTAATATTAAATTTAATTATTAAGACCATTTATTTTAAATATAAAAAGTTAAGCATCAATCAGGTGATTTGGTATTAAAATTTTTTTTAATTCTAAAAGTGGAGTTAATCACTTTGGCTTATGGATGGTTCGTGTATAAGTTATATTATATAGCTTATGTTTTTACAATATATATATATATATATATATATATTGTAAAAACGAGTATATTATTCATGTAATGATAAATTCTTTTTTATTGTCATACTTACACATGCCAGGTGCACACATAACGATTCTCGAGATAACGACCTGACTGATGCCCTTCGCAGCAGCGATCTTCGAAGTTCATTAAATTTAGATTACAAATTTCTATTTTATTCTTAACAGAAGGAAAATTAAAATATATATATATATATATATATATATATATATATATAATTCTTACCTTCGATTTACTAAGCTTTCGACCATTCTCGTCGGTAACTTCGATTCCATTTCGTATCTCATTTTGTCTCATTAGCGGTATATTCGCACAATTAGCAGCAGCCACCGCGGCGAACGGCACATACCTCTGCGAAGATTAACGGATTATCGATCGATACCGTTAAATATAACGTGTTCGTAATAGATAACGATTAACTCGATCAACTAACTGCCATCAAAGGATTTGCCCTTTTCTCCCAGAAAGATTTACATCCTATCGCTGTTATCATTGCTGCTGCTGTGGCACTCACATAAGCCGCACCCAATTGATTAGTGGTCACTGGACTGTTTGCATTTCTATTGGTATAGTTGACGAGTGCGTTAAATGATTGATTGACCCATTGCCAAAAAACTACTGCTGTTGTTGTTCTGTAATAATGATTTAATTGTTTTAATAATTACTCGAATATTTTGAGAAAAATTTGTTGGAAAAAAAATCAATTTTGCAATAATATTTATACTTTGTTTGATATCTATATGAATTGTTATTATTGAAAGTGATGTATAAGTTTATTTTGATTTATTTTACTATTATAAGTAATATTAAGATCATTTATATCATTATTATTCATTTTTTCAAAATTGCATCCATACTACTTTTGTTACGATAATCGTATTGTAATATTTCTTTTGTTCTACACACGAGTTGTTACTTTTTAAAGTGGCGTAAATCTTTTATTATTTATTTCTAATATTATAAATAATAAAAGAACAATCGGCAACGTATTTTTCAAAATCAAAAATTTATAATATTTTTGTTAGAATAATTTTCTATTCTACTATTTTAATTGAATATAATATAATAGAAATAATTTAAAAAAATAACTAAATTTTCTTCAAGATTCATGTTACATCGCTTTCAAAAAAGACATTACTAAACAAAATCAATATTTCCGTAAGCATTCGATTATTGTTATCTCCAAAGAGACAAACAAATAAAAACATCGAAATAATATCGAACACGCGTCAATAATAAAGGTCAATGTTATTTACTTGTAGAATTGGAGCATGGCACCGGTCACGGCCATACCACCTGGCACCTGGAAGGACATTCTACCAAAGACATTTTGTAGATCACCAGTGTCCGGATGAAAGGCCGACTCGTAGAGCTTCTTGGCATAGATGATTTCTTTTCTGGTGGTACCAGCTGGCTCATTTCCAAGTCTACAAAACAACCGTTCGATGATGACAATGATGATCCTTCGAAAATATTCGAACAATTTCAAAAAAGAAAAAAAGAAAAAGGAAAGAAAAGGTTAGAAACTTCAAATTAATCTCGTAATTAACATTCGTTGCATTCTTTTTCTTTTTATTTTTCTTTTCTTTTTATCATCGTTAAGAATTCTGAAATTATTTTCGTTAAATGACTTCAGAATGAAGAAAGATTAATCTTTGAAAAAAGAAATAAGATTAGATTACTATATCTTCTTCCTCGTTCAAAGAGTAAACAAAAATACATATTAAACGAAAACAAATGTTCTTCTTAACAATGGCCTTGAAGATAAACGTCCTTCTCATTTATTTTTAAATTAGTTTTAAAAATGCAGACTTACGTCAAGCATACATACTATTAACGCAACATACGTGAGTACATTGTAGATGCATATATATATATATAGGTCGATCTTTACGATTATAAATAGAAGATAAAAGTTGATCTTGGAGAAAGAAATAGAAGATTTTTCTCAAAGAATTATGTTATGTGATTTTTCGAAATAATCGTATATACGCGCGCGCGTATATATGTATGTATGTTTATATGTAATATGTCTAGATTATAATATTAATACAGTATTATACTATAACAGTATTATTACTATACTATACAGTATGATCTACGCATATTACGTGTGTATGTGTGTGTGTGTGTGTTTAGTATATATACACACACAGTCATTTGTTTATATATATATATATATGTGTCTGTATATGCATACATAACACAGTATAGATGTTCAATTATTTAAAAAAGATTTAATTCGATATTATTTATTAAGGATAAACCAAATCGTTCGAATTTCAAATCAACATCCACTTGCCTGTAATCCTCGCATAATTTTTTAGCAGCCATTAATTCTTCTTCAGAATGTATGCAAGTCCGAAAATCCGTCACCCAGGCAAAATGTTTCCATCTACCTACGAAGGTATTCTGATCCCAAAGTGTCTTATCCAAATCCAATTTCTCGTTCGTCATTATGCTTGCTAATTAGAACGTAGATGTATTTCTCTTTGAAAATTTTTCTATCTGAAAAATTCACGTCAAAAACGAGCCTTCCAATGGATTAAATATCTACAATTATTTACGATAGAAATAAAAATGAATAGTCTAGTAATGAATAATTCGAATGGATATTTCGTAACAATATGAACATGTGTACAAACATGCGTATACAGATATTTAATGATTTTCAAACGAACGTTAATTCAACGTTACGATAGGTTCCAAGATACGACTGGTTCCAAAAAAAAGAGAGAGAGAGAGAGAGAGAGGAAGAGAAAAAAAAAGTTACAGTAGGCACAGAGAAAATATCACTTAATTCGTGTATTAAAATATCGAATAAACCTTTAATCGGATGTAGCAAACTTTAAATTACTTGAGTATAATATATGTCATGTTTTCGAGAGATCATTATAGTAAAGAAAAACGTCAAATGTTATCGTTAGATATTTAAATACAAGGTCAGAAGACGTTGAGAAATAATATGCATCAAAATTATCAAGTTGAATGATCAGTCTAACTATAAAATTATATAGAAGAAAAAAATAACGGAGAAAAGAAGAATATAACGTAGCCCATGCCAATTAAACTTTTATGAACACACGTTCTCTATCTCATACATACATACATAGATACATAACTCGCACATACGTACATATATAACATTATATAAATAACAGGTAATCAAAAAAGAATTCGATCGATTATCAATCGATTAAAGCACGTGAGTCATTCGGTATTGCTCGAGGAAGTTCGGTGTCCGATCGTGCATGATCGTGTCACGAGACGGCCGGGCCCTGACTTCGATCGGCCGAATCCTGGCATTTTTCCACCCGAACTTATTGGCAATAACAATGTATACATTTGCACAACGCTACATTTACAAAATTTCTATTGATACAATCGCATGATCTCCCACTTAATACACGACGTCAAGGTATTTTTATAAAATCACTCTCTAAGCGACGGCGACCGAACGACACAACGACGAGAAAGACACGAACGAGAAGACAACGAAATAGCCTCAAAAAATATCGATCATATCGTTCTATCTAACGAGATAGAGACAGATACGTAGACATCGTACGAGTTCACTTTTACATCAGATTTTTATTAACGTTAAACGGATGTTATTATTCTTATTTCTTTCATTCTTTCTCTTTCTCTCTCTCTTTTTTGTTTTCTTTTGAATTGTACAAGGTAGCCGACACAGTGTTCATTGGTCTTCTGTGATATATTTTCAAACCGAGAACGCGATTGGTGGACCTTTCGCAAAAATGTGTTAATGATCACCGTTACATTATTCACACACAACTTCTCGAATATTACGCAATAAGTCAGAGATTATGTAAAACGGATGAGTATATTTAATGTTTTTTCTTCGCTGTGCTTACCCGTTGAACGCGTACCACCTCCCTGGAGCTTCTGTGGCTCCGGCTGTCTGACGTCAACGCGAGAGCGCGCTCAACTGGCGTGCCCCAATATTGCCCTCGCTACTTGATACGTCCCTGACTCCACCACCATCTTCCTTCTTTATACCCCACCCTTTTGCTTTCTATCGCCTTATTCTTCTTCTTCTTCTTTTTCTTTTTCTTTTTCTTTTTCTTTTTCTTTTTCTTTTATTTCTTCTATCGCCGTTCTAACATAACTGATCATTATTGCGATCAGAGAATCATTTGATTTCTTTTTCTTTTTCTCATTTTTTTTTATTTCTTATGTGTATATAGTTAAACGAGCTCTCCCACGTAACTGCTGCTTTGTACGTCTCTCTCTCTCTCTCTCTCTCTCTCTCTCTCTCTCTCTCTCTTTCTTTCTCTCTGTCTCTCTCTCTCTCTCTCTCTCTCTTTCTCTCTTTCTCTCTCAAACCTGAAATATGGAAATATGATTCTTTGCTGGGAATATCAAACATTGAACGTCTGATGTATATATTGTCAATTACTTTCCTTTTATTTCTTTACCTTCTTTTACTTTCCTTTCTTTTTTTTTTTGACGTTGCATATATACATGTGAATATTTCTTATATTGAATTATTAAATACGAGAAGAATAAACAGAGAATGAGAAAGAGAGAGAGAGAGAGAGAGAGAGAGAGAGAGAGAGAGAGAGGGAGGGAGAGAGATAAAAAGAGAGGGAAAGAAATTTACGAGTCGTGTGAAAAGATCGTAAAGTTCTTACCGCGTTACGTGATACTCATAGAGATAAGAGTTTCCCGATAAGAAATCATATCTGCTTTAACCGTTAATTAATAATACATATTTGGAATATACCATGCAATGTCGATGCATCGATGTAGATAAAACTTAATTATTTATTGTCGAGATAATAATTTTCGTTTGAATATTTTCGAAAGTGAGGTTACACACGTACGTATGTAGTTAACTACTATTTAGTACGTATATACTTATTATTATTATTTGATCTGAAAAGAGAGACTTTCAATATTTTATATTTTAAATAAACGATATTGTTCTCAATATTTTTTATTAAAAATTATATATATTGCATATAAACATCCAGTTCTTATTGACTAATCCAACAAACTATTATTATTTATTTATTTATTATATTTATTTAAATGTTATATTACTGTTTGATTTTAATCAAAAATATATTACTTATTGGCCAATTTATTACGTACAACATGGATATATAGATATATAATATATACGTGCATATATTTCATATATTCATATCATATTCATTCATCATACATACGTATATATATATATATATTCACAAAACCCTTCGAATAGAGCTAGTTTATGTTGGCATAAGCGTTCGTATTATTCCCTTTGTTCTTGTAATTCAAAGATGGCGAGAACACAATGTTCTTTTTAAGGACAAATACAAACATTGAAATTTCTAGAAATGGATTGTCATGTATATATGATATATATGTGCATATGGTATTATATATGTATGAACATATATGTACATGGACTTAAATTTCGTACAGTATGAATGTACATATGTATTTTCCGTATTCCTACTCTACGAAATTTAAGTTCACCATTGTACGTATATATATATATGTAAGCCGTATATGTGTGCCTAATCGAAACTGCCATTCTTGTTATACTCTAGGGTGCCGAAAACGCTCGATATGAACGCGCATTTCTCGGAGTTGCGCAACGTTATTGACACTATCGTGGTAGAGGATGCATTCGTATAACGCGTTTACTCAAATGTTCCATATGCATCGACTTGCAAAATTACGACATTCGTGAAAACGCAGAAGAGAGAAGGAAATAGATAGGGAAATCTTGGAAAATATTAATAACGCATATAAACTTGAAATTTTTGATAATCATCATACTGATTCATTTAATCCTTTATAAGGTAATATTTTATTGTATCTACAAAATAATAGATAAATGTGCATGCTACAATAACATGATATTATAATATAAAACTATACTCTTTTTCTCTTTTATACTGTGGTTATATTCTATACAGTAGTATATCATAGTAACATCATATAACAGTAATAATATTATTATAGAAAGAGAAAAAGAGAGGGAGATAGAGAGAGAATATAAAACTATGCTTAGTGTTGAATAGTACTCATTTGTATAATTATACTATAGATATATTATATAGTCTATTAATTAGAATCTACTCATAGATAATTAACTTCCCAAGTCATATATATTATAAATATTATACTACTTTATTTTCTTTTTATTAATCTCTTTTGTCATTTTTACTTATTAATTAATCATAGTATAAATATACATTATTTTTATAGAGTATATAGTATTAATATAGTATAATTATTGAAAGGTAATTATAACTATAAATATAATTATAGTTATACTATACCAACACAAGTAATAATCTATAACTTTCTTATAATATAATTACATTGAATATCTTATAATAATACTACATTGAAGTATAATTTATAAAAGCTATTAAAAATCGCAGAGACGAAATAATAATTAATTTTCTGCCAGCAAAATATAATCGAGTTTACAAAATGATTTTAAATTACATAACTTGATCATGGTTTTCTATAGAAAATTGAGATATACATATTTCTTGACTGTCTTATATTTTTAATTCTTTCTATACGATATAATAGAAAATTTTAATGAAACTACATATGAAAACATTTAGAAGACACGCATACTCGTCTCGAAAAAGAAAAATATGAAAACTACGCACGAATTTCATCGACGTACCACCGCATTCTCATATATTAAAGGTCGTTCCTTTGTTTTCAAGCCGTACGCACACACATTCGCTTTTGTTTGAAATCTTTTCAGGTGCACCGCAAAACATACGGTTGTGTGTCCGTGTATGATGTCACCGTGGCATGTACGAATATATATGTATATATATATCGATATATATATATATATATATATATATATATATATATATATCGTCGTGTTCTCTCTTCCGCGTGCACGTAAAAGTAGAACTCGACCTCCTTTACATGCCTCGAGACACACACACATATACGGTTCACGATTATCTCCGAAAAAAAAAATTAGTTTCTCTAACTTTCGGTGAATAACGTTTTTTATTTTTCTTTTTATTTTTCTTTTTTCTCTTTTTTTTCTTTTTTTTTCGTTTTCGAAAGGATCGTTGAATTATGAGTGTAAGCGATATAGTGGCCAAGCCACGAACGTAGTTAAAACACGAGAGGATTTAAACGATGAAAATTCGAAAATGCAAACGTACGAAGTTATATATATATATATAGAGAGAGAGAGAAAGAAAGAGAGAAAAAGAGAGAAACGATCGATCGATTAACTCGTTACCACGTTAAATTCTATTGGATTGGCCAATAAATAATATGTTGGTATTTGCAGTATTTATTTATCAATAAAATAACAATAACAATTAATGTATATAAACAATAACATAGTATTAAATAGAATTTTTCTCATAAAAAAACAATATCATTTATTTACACATAAAACTGCAAATTCGAACAGTATATTCAGTTTAAATGTATCGATATATTTATTATTGTATGACCAATTTGAATCTATTGATATGTTCATTGTAAAAGATTCATATTTCTTTTGTCAATTAGCATCATTTTTGAAGGTTAGGATCGTTAATGTCTGGTTGGTCCCTGATAGACGACCCGACGATAGAGAACAAATCTTACAAGCAGAATTCTTTTCTGTTAGGGAGTAGGGTCTCGTTCTTTCAGATTGTCCCCACTATATGTTAGTGTGTGTGTATGCCGAAATATATATATCAAATATATATATATGTATATATACCAAATATATATAATTATATGTATATATATGTATATATATCGAAGGAGAAAAATGCTTTTAGATAGCATGTATGAATCGTGTATCAAGAGTGAGAGAGAGAGAAGGAGAAAGAAAGAGTGAGTGAGTGAGTGAGTGAGAGAGAGAGAGAGAGAGAGAGAGAGAGAGAGAGAGAGAGAGAGAGAGAAGGGCACATATATCGTGTGAAAGTAAACCCCACTTCAAAGTCTCTGATTCGTCATCTGTACGTCATATCGGCAGTACACGTTCCCATTTAAAAATTATGAAAGGCGGAACAAAGAAGAGAATTTTGAACAAAGGAAAGTTAATTTTTGGATATTCATAAACTCTCTTTCGATCGAATGTATTTTCTTCGACGAGTAAATTTTTGTAATGCCCAGGGATAATCGTGTCAGTTAATACGGCCCTGACACATGCTGCTAGCACAGTAACGTATTAACTAGCTATATCTGTCGAGTCCTTATGGGGGATCTAGTATGTCATTATTCCTGTCGATAAATGGAATTGATTATGTGAAACTTTTTTATTTCAATAATTTTATTTCAACTCTTGTTAGTTATTCTTTTTTGGTCATAATAATAATAATATAACAATATTCAATGTGCAAAAACAATTTTGTATAACGGTAACTTTTTTTTATTTTGTTAATTTCTTCTTCTTTTATTTCTCCTTTTTTTTTCTTAACAAATCAGTTCTATACAATTATCTATATATAATTCGAATTATCGAATCTATTATTTGAAATTAAAGTTTATTATTTGATTAGATCGATCACGTAAGATACAATTTGAAGGACACTTTCCTCTACTTTCTTTCATCATCGTACTGTCGTAATATCGTAGTATATATCGTAGTTTACTTCGACTCGGTTATTGCATAGCTTAGGTATTCGTTTTCATTGAATATCAAGCATTCGAAGCAAGCTTTCCCGAGTATTCGAAATATCCCAAATATTCGTAGTATACGAAGGATAGGATGTCGAGGGATATAGGATTATACAGATTAAATATTATCCGTGTGACCAAAGCTTTCTCTCTCTCTTTTTTTTTTTCTTTCTCTGATTCTAGTTCGTTGTTATATACTGGTGGTACAGTTCACAGATTCCTCGAGCGTAACCGCTTGCAGCATACAATACATTACTTCCATCCATCGTTGTCATTGTCACGCGACTCTCCTGGACTGTCGCTTTAAGTTCGCACGAAAGCATCCTCGCCGCGACGAAAATTCACACTTTCCTTCTCATTTAGTTTATATATATTTTTTTCTTTTATCTTGTTTTTTTTTTTTTTTCTTTTGGCATAGTCCAGTAAATATTTTGCATTCTGGCAAGAGGGGAAGGAAGCTTACGTAATAACTCAAACGGGGAGGCTGCGCAAGAATATTTTTATCGACGAGCAAGGGAAACATAGTTCTATGTACATACCTATGTATGTATATATATATATATATGTTGTATTTGAAAAAGTCTGTTATCGTCCAAGTGTCAATTGGTCATCTAAAAAGAAAGTGCAAGAAAGGAAAAAAATCCGTCACTACATCTCGATAATCGTAGAATTACACTTTTAATATATAAAATTATAATTAAACCGTTTAGTATTTGAATATTTGAATATTTAAAAAATACATATATATATGTATATAAATAATTTAAGTGTATATAAAAAGTAAGGTTAATAAATTAAAAATTACTGTAAATTAACTTTAAAAATAACGGAAAAACGAAATGGAAGAAAAGTACTAGAAAATATGAATTGTATTTTTCCGAAAAGAAAAAACAGAAAGGAAGAAAGAAAACATTCGAATAATTTCAATATAAATGAATTTGGAAACGAATTACGATAGTAGATTACAAATTAAAAAAAAAAAAAAAAGAAAAGAAAATTTAAATAAAAATACTTGGGGTACCGGAATAAGCGTGATACGGTATTGAGTAGAGCATAGATGGTGGGGATAAGCTGACGGCACTGTCGGCGGCCAGCTGTGCACGGCGTGGCGCGTCAGTCGGTGCTCGTTCGGTTCTCCCCACCAGTCGGCATCGTTGCCCCCACCACTCGGTAAGCCCGTTACGGCGGCCATCGGTGTGTCGCGCGCGCGGCGTGTCTCTCGCACGGGCCATGGCCTCCATAGACACGGAGGCGAGCGAGGCAGCCCGAGCCGCTCCTCGCGTCATCGCTATAAGAGCGAAAGAGAGAAAGAGTGAGTGAGTGTGAGAGAGTAAGAGGGAGCGAGTGAGCAAGCGAGCGAGCGAGCGAGCAGGCGAGCGCGCGCGCGAGAAAGAGAGAGAGAGAGAGAGAACGAACGAACGAACCAGAAAGAGAGAGAGAGAGAGAGAGAGAGAGAAAGAGAGAGAAGACGGGTCTGAGAGCGACGATCGCGAGGAGTAGTAGCAATAATTTCTAACTCGAGTCAAGATGGCGGCGGCGGTGGTGGCGGACACGGTGGCGGTGCTCGCCAGGGGCGACAAGATCCTCGTCACCGTCGAGTCCGCCCTGCCGGACATCCTCGTCGTGTCCTTCGTTCATGGTGCCAAGTGTTTCCAGGGTGCGCTCCTCGACGCCACCAAGAGGTACGTACATATATCCGTGTGTATGTGTGTATATGCGTATGCGTGCGCCGCGCGTGTGTGCGTGCCCCGTGTATATGCTGCTCTCTTATTTCTTTGTTGTCATACCTGTATACAAATCAACTAATAAGTTTTACTTGTGCCACTCTTTTTTTGCTATAAAAGTACGTAGATCTCTCAGCGTGTATACGTATATCCATGTGTATGAACGTGTTTTTACGCGAGTCGATTGGTACGACGTGTGTACCTCGTGCTCGCATCCCTCTATCTATCTCTCTCTAACAATTGTACACGTTGTTTGCTGTTGCTTGCTAGCTACTCTCTCTTTTCTTTTCTTTCTCTTTCTGAAAAGTGTACTCGTGTTCTCTCTCTCTCTCTATATCTATCTATCTATCTATCTATCTATCTACTATCTATTTAACTATGTTTCTTTCTAATTGATTTTTACGTACATACTTATCGACTAAAGTAACCACGTTAATAGTTATCAATTGATATTTAAAACAAAATATTAGTCATCCGACGATAATAGAACAACGAAAAACTCATGTCGATGCTCGTCGAGCGACGGCCGTCGCTTCCTTCCTGTTCTACACTTCACATCATTCTTTCTCTTTCTCTCCCCCTCCCTCCCTTCCTCTTTCTTTTCCTTTCTATCATCCATTTCCTTTTAAAACTGAGTCGTCAATCCTGATATCGATCAATGTATCGGTAATCATTTCGACGAACGTCATTCCTACCAGACGTGCGACGTGCTACGTGACGAATTCGTCGTCATCGTCTTTTTTTCGTCGTCGTCGTCATCGTCATCGTCGTCGTCGTCGTCGTGTCGTCGTTGTCGGAGGTGAATCACCTCAAAGAGATGCCCTTTGTTAGGGCCCACTGTGTGCGATATGTTAGGCCTCTTCCGGTCTCCTCTCTGCTCTGACGGTCTACATATATAAAAGTCTACTCACACTAGCTTCGTTATTCCGATCGACAATCTGCGACACGCGAGTTCTCTTTTCTCTCTCTCTCTCTCTCTCACACGTTTTTCTTTTTTTTTCTCTCCTTAAATTTCTCCTCTTTTTTTTCTCTTCTTTTTTTTCTTTTTTATTATTCGTCGCCGTTTTGGATTGTCCATTAATCCTCTAGTGATATATCACTAGGATGAAAAAAAAATTTGCTTCTCTATCGGTAGCAAGACAAATGTTACGAGTGATCGTATCTACTATCTCTATTTGTCTCGTGTTGTGCGTCTCTCTTTCGCTCGCTCGGTTGTTCGCTATATCCTTCCTTTTCTTTCTCTTGGCCTGGATGCATCGCGTTAAACGTCACGCAGAGCTTTACGAGACTCTGGAAAAGCATGCTTTTTTTCAAGCCCCACATCTCTACCTTCCTTTCCCTCTTCTTTTTTTTTTCTTTTACTTTTATTTCGTACTATGTCGTAAACGAGCGTCCGATCGATGAGGAAAGTAACGATTTGTCCCTATCTCTTTCTCTCTTTCTCTCTCTTTTCTTCTTCCTTCTTTTATTTCTCTCTCTCTCTCTCTCTCTCCCTTTTTTTTGTTTTGATTTGTTCGTTAGTCACATTTTCCTGGTTTAGTATAAATCCCTCTTTTTTCATATGCATAGACGGAAGTTCCTAGCATCGTGTGAGATTATTCTAGGAATTAAGAAAGAGAAAGAAAAAGAGAATTAGGCTTCTTAGGATTTCTATCGTGTCGTTTAATAACTATTACATCGTTATTAGCTCGTACAAATATTTATTCGCACGCGATGCAGGTAATTAGGAGAGTTGGACGAGAAGAAAATTCGAGTTAATTATTCGTTCTCTCTCCCTCTTTTTCTCTGTATGTCTCTTTGATATCTTGGATATAATAATCCGAAAAAAAATAAGAAAAAAAAAGAAACAGTTTATCCGTAAAGTGAGTCAAGTTATTATATACTAATCACCGAATGACATTGATAATTGTGATAATTAAATCGTAATATTTCAAATTAGAAATGGTGCAGTACGACATCGTTGTTTTTGATTATTCTCCTTGAACGACCCCAAAAAGATGTTTACTCGTAGTTGGCTCGATTGTTGGTTAAGCGATTATAAATGCGCAGCGGTAGTGTGCAGTATACTAAATTACGTCCGAGCACGTGCATTTAAGCGAGAGATATCGAAAATCCTCGAGATTTCTCGTCGATCGAGAATCATCTCCATTTTGAAATTTTCTGTTCTTTATTTTTTTATTTTTGTTTGCTGATTTTTTTTTTTTTTATAAATCATTCCAGTAATTTCACGATTTCTTTTTTTAACCACAAAAATTCATCGAATTTAATTCGTATTTCACGTTAACAATCTGTTAATATTCCCATTTGCAAATTTTCTGGTTTTCTATATTATTCTTTTTTCGGCCTTCGACATCGAAATTCCATTTTGTATTTTGATTAAAAATTCAAAAAGGAAGAGTTGATAAATATGACGTATTCGGACAGGTCTTCCCATCAAAAGATTTCACGAACGAGAATTCTTTCGGATCGTTTCTTAACGATCTCTATGAAATATTATATGACGAGGAACCGGTTCTCGCGAGTCTCTTTGCTCTGGTAAAGAAGGGATCGTCATCATCGATTTTCGAAGTGGACGTTTACGAAAGAATAGATAAGAGAATTACGAACGAATAATAATAATTTTAATAGGCAATGATAATCATACGTTTATTCTCTATTTGATTTACGTTTCACTTAGACCGGTCGACTGTCTTCGACGTTCGAAGAAAGAGAGAGAGAAAGAAAGAAAGAAAAAGAAAGAGAGAGATAGAGGACAACAGAATCATTATTCTTAAGTCAAAGCACATCAAATTTAAACTACTTTCCCTGTGGTTCTCTCTTTCTTCCCTACCTCTCTCTTTTTCTCTCTTTAAAAATGAGGATTTTCGCAAATAGACAAAACGGAATAGGAAGAAAAGGAAAAAAGAAACAGATTTAATGAACAATAATTAACGATTCTCGTTGTTCTTGATTTCCACATACAGAGAGTCCTTCGTGAAACGTCGAACTCCATTGTTCTCAAGCGTAGAATAGAGAGAAACGAAGCGTCGTTCGTTCGTGGCAAGTTCCGGCAAGCTAGAGAAACGAAAGAAGTTGCTAAAGCGTTCCGCGTGTTCGAGGTCTTATCGTTTCGTTCGATAAACCACTGTGAGAAACGAACAACTTCATTTTTCTGCCATTTTAACGATCGATCACTTCGCATACACACACACACGCACATACACACACAAAGAGAGGCGCGCGCGCGCACACACACAGAGCGATTAATTTGAAAACGAATGAACAGTGTCTCAAATATTTTCTTTTTTCTATATATAAATTGACGAATGATTTGATTAAAATGAAATAGAGAATGAACAGAAAAAAAGATGATCAGCTTTTTTCAATATTTTTTATTTCTTCTTTATTTCTTTTCTCTCTCTCTCTCTCTTTCCATTTACGTATGTGTGTATTTCTATATATAAATTGACGAACACAATTTAGAATGGAATGAGGAAAAAAGGTGGTCAGTTTGAAATTAAAATTACGTTATCAGTCAAGAAGTACATATATCTTCGTGACTAAGGGATCCGACGTAGGAAACGGGGTAACGTCGTTCAATTAATTATACGTAAGACGACTGCCTGATGCGCATTGTTCGCGAAGTTAACCGTTCACCACATTGAAAATCATACTAGGAAAGCCTCAGTCGTCCCCTATTTGCAACTGAGTTCTTACGGATTCCATTGCTTCGATCATTGATCGTCGACTAGTTAACCATTAGTATGCCTTAGATATATTTTTCTAAACGAAAGGTGTCGAGAATGTTTTTCAACTTTTTTTTTTTTGATTATTTAATTAGGTTAAAATAATACATACAATATTGACTTAAAATAATAAACATTTTTATACATTTTATTTGAATACTAAAAAGAAAAATAAACAGATCGATTGATTTATCTTTGTTTTGCCCTTTTCGAGTTGTGCTGGATGATATTGATGTCCGTTTAATCTAGTTTATCAATAATTCAAAGCTACAATTTTTATCTTTTAATCAAAGAAATATTACCATATTGCAATATTTAAACAATTAAAAGAATGTAGTAATATTCATATAATTAAACAAATTTTTTCAGTCGATGTGTTTATTCTATTCTTTAACAGAAAATAATTTCGACAAGTATATTGCATATCTGAGAAAAATACGATAACAAAAAGTTATGTAGTAATATTCGTACTATTTTCTTTTTTATTTAAATCGTCTTATATATTTACTTCAATTTAATCAATATTAATCAATCATTTTCTATTCTTCTTTTTTCTCTCTATCGATCTAAATTTAACATTCTAGTTTAATGCTCATTGAAATATTTATCATCACGAAATTGAACGAAACGTAAGACGATAATTATTCTATTCGGGTTCACAATTAAGGATGTAGTAACACGAGTGACGAGTGAAATCTCGTTTAGATGATAAACCAGAGATAAGGAATTTGCTCAAACAACGTTTTAGCTTTCCTCTCTCTTTCTATCTCTTTCACCCTTCCTCTCTCTCTCTCTTTCTCTCTGTCTCTGTCTCTCTTTCTCTTTCAAGGAATTTTCTCTCTTCGGTATTATTCTAACCAGACGCGCGTCGTCTTTTCTATGCTTGCGTTGTCTGTTGCGACGAAAATCATGATTTATATTGTAACACCCCAATTTCGGTAAAATCATACTAAGAAGAGATCTACTTCCCGTGAAGATGGAACCTGCTACTTTCTCGTATATACCAAATATATCTTTTATTTCGCGCATGAGATCGTTGAAAGATGTTCGAGTCAAATATTCAAATCAAATATTTAATATCATATGATGTATCTAGGGTACATTAACATTTTAAATGGTGTTTTTCTTTGATGGTTATAATCGTTAGAAAAGTTTACATAGACTTCTAAATAAATACAATTCTATTTCAAAAGACACAAATAGCATATAATAAATTAATATATATATATATGTATGTATGTATGTATGTATAATTCAAATGACGACCGTAAAATCGTTAGAAAACTCTACAAAATTTCTTATATCTTTCCTTCGAGTTGTATTCAATGTAGTTTCAATTATATTGGTACTGATCGATTAAACTGACACATTCAGTATACATACATATCTAAATAATTTCAATATGGAGGATATATAGAAGAAAAGCTATTATCTTTTTTCTTTTCGTGATTTTATTTCGTGACCGTTCGATCAACCAACGTAAGTTTTTCTCAACGAAGAACAAAACTTTTATCGCAGACTTGTAATTTTGTCATTCGCTAAAAAGCCTTTCCAAGGAAATAAAGTAAAAGAGAAAAAAAAAGAAAACAGAGAAAGCGAGAGAGAGAGAGAGAGAGAGAGGGTGAAAGGGAAAAAGAAAATATACTTCGCAACCCTCCAGCAATTATTTGAAATTATACCAAGAGACGTCCGACAGTTTCTTTCCAACACACGACAATCCATATTCGTCGCCATTTGCCATAGTTTTCCTATGTCATTGACGAGAGTATATACGTGGTTATTATTCCTCGAGATACTATGGCCATTAACGTTTAATACCAGCGTGCTATCGTCACTGAAAATAAAGCCTCGTAAATTCAGGACGTCGATCGATAAGTCGCCTCTTTCTCTCCATCTCTCTCTATCCTTGGAGATGGTGATAGAAATAGTGGGAAGGAGGGGGAGGGAGGGAGGAAAAGAGAAAGAGTGAGAGTGAGAGTGAGAGAGAGAGAGAGAGAGAGAGAGAGAGAGAGAGAGAGAGAGAGAGAGAGAGAGAGAGAGAGAAAGTGAAAGGAGTGGAATTAAGAAATACACCAAAATTTTTGTCTATATTCTTCGCTATACCAACCTGGTTCAACTCTTTCTTTGTCAAAGTTGACTGTAAGTCATCAGACAAAATTCTGTGAATGACGAATGAAGAACTCAAGATGAACGTAACATATTTTGATATTTTAATGGCGACATAATATACTTTATACTGACGTATATTCATTTATTCTATTCGTTTTATATTAATTTGTATATAACTTCAATAAGAAACTCAATAATTTGTCCAAAATATAAGACACGTGTGTTAGAGGCGTTGCGTTCTGTAAAGATAACTTCGTCGTACCAAAAGAGTTAGTTTTATTTCGTGACGAACGAGGAACATAAAATTTGTTTTGATGAATCCCCAAAGCATTAAAAGGAAAGAGAAAAAAAATATAGAAATACGGTAATAATAAAGGAACAAAAAGATGGAGACACGAAGAGAAAATAATACGAGAAAAAAAGGGAAAACACACGTTTTTCTACTCGAATTTATAAACAACAATTTGAAGATCCATATCTCTCTCTTTCTATTTCTATCTTCTTCTCTTTCTCTCGCGCGTGTGTATGTGTGTGTGTAAAATTATTTCGTCGAAATGCTTGTACCGTTGAACATTACTCGCTTTGTATTCGGACTTCTATGTAAGCATTTGCATGCTTAAGTTCTATAATATCAAAAGCATAACGTAGTACGAGATCATAAAGTAAGTTACAATGTAACAGCTTTTTGAGTTACGACATTACGGATGTATCATTTCTAATAGCTCAGTAAGAAAATTTCATTGTATTTTATCGTCCCATTTTCATTTTCACAGTCTCACCAAACTTAATGCGTGAGGATCCTTAGTTTTTTTTTTTTTTTTTGAAGAAAGATTCCATAGATTTTTACGTTTCTTCCTTCAAATTGATAATTATCGTTGATAAGCCATCCACCATTTTGAAGAATTCTTATGAAAGATAACGAGTTTAAAAGCGAGGTACGATGTTTCATAAAAAAAACTTACTGATTTTCATTAACTTTTTTCTTTTTCTTTTCTTTTTCTTTTTCTTTTTTTTCGTATGATTTTCTTCAACGTTCAACGTTATATCAGACTCATTTAATTAACTTTCATCTTTAAATTGTGATCCTTTTAGAGATACCATTTAAGTATATCCCGTCGGCCATCTTGATACGTCGGACGCGTCATGTTTCCATTCCTACCCCGCAATTTCTCTTTCTTTCTCTTTTTATCTCTCTCTTTCTTTCTCTCTTTTTTTCTCTCTGTCTAGTAACAATGTTACTAGAACGCGTCGTATGCAGGCTTCCTCTAAGGATCGATTTACTTTGCGTATTTTCGTGAACGGACGTATGTATAATGCAAGAACATTTTTATTTTTACTTACGTTTAATGGAGTATCTTTTTTAATCGTATAACAGAATTATAATGTATGACTTTGTCAAGTCGTGTAAATCATAAATTGCATATATTTAATGGTCGCGAAAAAAAAAGTTTGGATATAAGGGAGGAAAATAGGAAGAAAAAATAAGGAAACAAAAAAACGAGATAACTTTATATCAGTAGTCACGAGTTACAACTTTATAAATCGTTCTGTGAGTTATGTAATAGTTACTTTTTTATTTTTCTTCTTCTTCTTCTTTTTGTTATTATTATTACTATTATTAAGTTCGATTGTTCTCATCGATCTTCTTTGATATTGTCCGAATGCATAGCACGTCTCTTAGGTGAAAGTCAAGTTGTCTTAATAGTTAGCTGATGCTTGTTACGTACACATGATTATGTTCGAATCATGTCTGTTTCTTTTATTTTTAATAATTTTATCTCTGGTTCATTTTTATGATTTATATGCATTATAAAATCGTAAGGATGAAAGGTCATATACACTGAATTTTATCGGGAGAAGAAAAGAGTATTAGTTGTTAAATGAAAAATGTTAGATAATTTCGTTAGAGACGTCATTTTGCGTTGGTAGTATTTTTCTTTTCTTTCTCTTTTTTGTTTCTTTTTTTTTTTGGCACGCATGAAGATGTTTTTTCTGACGTACACAGAGAAACAGATGTTCTTGTTACTTTCAAAAGGCACCTTTGTATTTGTTCAAGCATAGATCGAAAAGTTTCTAATGCTTAATTCATCGATGAAGAAATCTTAGAGGAACTTTACTAACTACTTTCTTGCGTTGTTATTAATTGATGATAACTTTTTATTGTGGTTTGTAGATCCTAATTTCTTTATAAATATTTATACAGATATACATTTATAGATCATAGAGATCTATATCTAAGTTATAGATCGTTATTTATAATTAAATATAATTTATATAGATAGTATTATATTAATTACTATTATTATTACTATATTAATATCTCTCTCTCTCTCTCTCTCTCTCTCTCTCTCTCTCTCTCTCTCTCTCTCTCTCTCTCTCTCTCTCTCTCTCTCTGTCTTTCTATGTATGTGTGTTTTTCTACGTATACTGTATAGAGATATCTTCATAAAGATATACGTATATAAATATATGTATATGTATATATATATATATATATATATATATATATATATAAATATAGAAAATATATTTTTTTCTGAATGAATTTTTTCTGGACGATATATATCATATAATAGAGTAATTTGTGTGTAACAATTGTTTTATTTTAACAATGATATATATATGTATATATATTTGTTATTTTTAAATAACAAATATCAAGTCAGGAATGACATAGATATTCTCATGTTATCAAAAAGCGTTATAGTCGTCTTTTTATTTTTATTGTTGCCTCTATCAAATTACGTAACAGTTTGGTGTCAATCTTTATCTCACGAAATGGCAAGTCTTGTCGAGAAAGAGATAGAGATAGAAAGAAAGAAAGAAAGAAAAAAAGAAAAAAAGAAAGAAAGAAAGATGTAATAATTTACACGAGAGTGACTCGAAACATTGTAAAGAGCGACGTGATCGATGCCGTCTCGTTAGTGATTTATTTAAATTGCGAGTATTACCGTAACAATAACGTCAACATAAAACAGTCACACGATGAAGTTTTTTATTTGGTGGGATAAAAAATTAGACGGCAGAACAATTCATTTCCTCTTTTTTTTTATTTTGTTCTTAGACTGTTATTTTTTTATGACACACATATACACACACATTTATGAAAATTCGTTCATAAAAATAAAATATTTCAGCCATATTTAAATGTGCGTAGTACCATCGTTATATACTTAATTCAAGCCCGTTAAATTTAGTCACTATCTTTTTGATGTATATCCATTGCTTTTGGTTAAGCTCCGTCCCTTAGGTCATTTTTTGTCTTTATCTACGATGTAAAATGAGACTCGATAGAATGAGAATCATGACTGCTTGCTTTTTTCGCTATCAAGTTACGTAATGTTAGGAGTATGGTCTTCTTTCTTCTTGTCACCAACGTGGCCGCCATCTTGAAGATGCTCGTAGGTCGTATGAAGTTACAGAGTATTAATCAAATTGACGATCAATAAAATATGAAAAGGAAGTAAGTAGGTAAAAGAAGTCCAAGGGAAAATTTTATTAGCTTGATCGAAGTCATTTCTTTTCTTCTTTTTTTCTTATTCGAAATATTGAACGGAAGTGGGATTTGATGTTATCATCGAGAAAATCGTTTTATCTCTAAGAGAGAAAGAGGGGAGGAGAAAGAAAAGCTTTCGAAAAAAGCAATCTTCAGTGTTAACGAAGAGTATAACGAATTGTGCGACAGAATTGTTTGTGGATTGGTTAACATCGTTACTGTATTATATTTTTCTCTTTTTTGTACGAGTTAACGAAGAAGAAAGGAAGAAAAAAGAGAAATAGGGCGAGAGAAATCGTTGAATCGTCGTTTCAGGCATAGTTGCAAATAAACAAGTCGGAATTACTCTGGGCGATTTCTGAATCGTCTTTTCGGCTTATCGAAGGGTAAATTGAATTTTCGAGGCTGGCATGTGCGATGAAAAAAAGGAAAAGAAGTTGAAATCTAACAGAGGAATTGATATCAAGAAAGTGAGGGAAAGCAGAAAAGAAGAATAGAAAAGAGAGAGAGAGAGAGAGAGACAGATATCGAGAGATAGACAAATTGTGAGAGGAAAATTCATTTTATCAAGTTCATAAATCTATTTATCTCGAAAAATACAAAATATACATAAGCGAAATTAGAATATATGTATATCTATATGTAATTCCAATAATGAACCAGAAGAAACAAATTACATTTAATTATCGTTTAATTAAACATTTATCTCTTCAATCGCGATGTAATAATTTCACGTTTATTTTTTAATTAAATTGCGATTGAAATTATCACACACGTAATTTAACAAAAATTGAACAAAATAATATCTAATAATAATATTATTACCTATGTTCACACACACACACACACACACACACACACACACACACACACACACACACACACACACACACACACACACACACACACACACACACACACACACACACACACACACACACACAGTGTTTATCAAACGATTAAAATAATATTAAGATAAGATTAATTAGAACAAAAGATGACTAATTGGAAGTAACAAAAGAAAGAATCTATTATGTACGCATGCTTACGTACACGTAGCTCTCGTACAACAATTTGAAGGGTCGAGTTAGGGAGAGTGTCTGAAACGATTTCTGTTGGTAAATCGCATACGTATGGGCGGTGGCTCCGCATTGTCGCCGACCATATCGTGGAGGCCATGCGGGCCGTAACATTATTTTGGCATTCGCTTGGCTTTCGCTGATCGATGTAACATACACCTTCAGTCCTAATGACTTCTCTTCTCTCACACGTGTATCTAATATGGAATTTCGTATACATCGTATATATGTATGTGCATATATATATATACATATATATATATATATACATAGATATTTACATATGTAGGATACATATACATATATACATACCAATGCATATATAAACATATATGCATATGTACGCATATTATTATAAAATGTATTTATATACGTACACATACGACATTAGAAACAATTTACATGCTACGTATATATATTTACATGCATACGTATATATATATATATATATATATATATATACTTATATATGAGGTATATACATACGTATATATAATTCATATGATCGAGTGAAGGAGTAAGAGACATCGACATAGGTGGACAGATAGGTGAATAGATGGATGAATAGGGAGACTAGTATGGATCGAAGAAAGACATACATCGTGTTACCGGATATGTGTACGAGTTTCTAACCGAGGTATAGTAAGGAAAGTAAGAAATTTTTTATTCGACTCGGAATAATCTAGTAGAGAAATGTTAACTTTTCTTTTTTCTTTTCATCTCTTTTATTTTTAAAGGATCCTCGAGTTCATTGAAAGTTCATTGATAGTTCCAAATTCCTAATGATTCGAACTTAGATCTTTGATTGTTTCCAAGAATCTGAATCTTTCTCGATTATCATAATTCCAATTTTAACAGAACACACGTACATGTAGTAGTACGTTCTGTTAAGTGCCACAATTTGTGTATAAAGCGTTCGAACAACGACATTAGGATTCGTTATCGAAACAAATCAAACTTTAAAATCAGGTTTCGTCGCAAAGCGTTATTAGCATTCGGTAAATATTTTTTAAAGCTTGAGTATAGCTTGAAAAAATAGCCAATGGTTGAAGTTTCAGGACAAACGTAGTCACGACCTTTGAAGTAACGCGCGTGTATCGCGAGTATGTACTCGGAAAATCGATAAATTCGCAGTGAAGCTATCGTGGATCAGTCTGACTATGGAAAACAAGAGTTCGACGACCAGGCCAGGCCAGGCCAGGCCAGGCTAAGCCAGGCCAGGCCAGGCCAAGCCAAGCCAGGCCAGGCCAGACAAGACCAGACCAGACCAGACCAGGCCAGACCAGACAGGTATCATACCCTGTCAGTAGAAAAGATACTTTGCTGCCTTTATTTATTACAACGAGGAAAATGAGAAAGAAGTATCGCAATACCGTGCAACGTGAAAATAGCACCTCGTTATTCCTAATCGTTCTTATGCTCCTAAACATCGTCTCATATTATTACGTTTCACGTTTCCTATCTCATTATCTAATTTTCGATAATTACGACACGTTGCTGTTTCGATCATATCTTTAATTCTCCTTTTAAAGTCGAGTCTATTGTGTAAAAGTTATCGTTTGGTAATGTCTATGCAGGTTAAAAAGTAAATACAACTGATGGGTTATTGGTTGTAGGGTTAGGAAAGTAACATATTATGAAGAAAAAAATGATAATCTACCAAAGAACAAATAGAAAATAAAACGTAGTTATTTATAAAAAAAAAGAATCTCGTTTATTAATTCATAAATTCAATAGATAAATTCATCCACGATCGAAGTTTGTTTAATCAGACGGATCGTAATCTTTCGATATCATATTTTCTTCATTATACACATTCTCTATTCTCTCATAGAAATTAGATCATCGTATTCTTTATCTAAATTTATCGATCGAAGATAAGACAGACGGTTATTCTATTAGGATGTTTTTCGTGTAATTTCATTATCAGTCAGAAGGTTCTTACACTCGAGGTGTCTCACGTGTGTTTCCTATAATATCATCGCCTATGATATCGACTCGTCTCTGCTCGTGGAATAAACCGCTAGGTAACTCCCACGATTGTGTGTGTGTGTGTGTGTGGAGAGAGAGGGAGAAAAAGATAGGGCAGACGAAAAAGAAACTTGCTGGTTGTGTTTTCTTTTTGCGTGGGTTGCGTCGATCGTCCTAGCATCATTTTGCTTACAAAAAAGGGCGGCACACCACAAAAATACCTGTTTTGTTGGATGTTACAACGTCTAGTAGTACATATACGTACGTATATGTTGAAAAGAAAAAAAGGGAGAAAGAAAAGAAAAAGTAGAAGAAGAACAAGTACATACTTCCGATTACCAGTTAGAAGGTCTCCGAACATGAGTTCTTAACCATTGAGAGATAATACCGTTCAACGTCGTTGAACTACATGCCATATTCGTGACGGGTCGTTGCTTACAAGCCGTATTTATGGTTTATCGTCTATTATTTATTTCGATTCGATGATATTAATTTTCGAAATTCGTAGGTTCGATCTTTCACAACGTTCTATCGAAAAATATGAGAGAAATAAAAACCGCAACCGTTTTTATTCTTCGGAAAGAAATAAATATCATTTATTCTCGACAGTGAAATCAAATAAATAGATGTAACTAATTAAAAATTGTACTCATCTAATGCGACATATCTGGTTATCTGGTTCACGTGGTTGTGGTTCTATATGTATTCCTTGGCACGAACGACGTCGTTGGCAGTGCCATTGACGATATTCTCTCCCTTTTGTTCGGCTTGGTAGGATGAAGAAAATGTCCTCTTCGTCCGTCGGTTGTTGGATATGTGTGTAATAAGTACGTACGTATGTATGTGAAGAAATAGAAATGGGGTTGGGCACACATAAAACCTGCTGGAACCTCGAGGAAACTCTCCTCTTTCTCTCTCTCTCTCTCTCTCGTTTCGTCTATGATTGCGACACGAGCTTGAAATTGCTTGAGCAGAAGGAAACCATTCTGTTCTTTTCCTCCCTGTCGTAGTCGTCGTCGTCGTCGTCGTCGTAGCCGTTGTTATCATCATTGTTGTTGTTGTTGTCGTCATCTTCGTCTGCGTCATCGTCGTTGTCATTGTCATTGTCTTTGTCGTTGTCACCATAGTCGTTCAGAAACGAACAAGAAAACAGACAACAGCTGTTCGAGTGTTTCAAGATAGGAAGGGAAAAAGAAAAGTCCGTTTACCGGAACGACGGAAGGCTTAAGTCTTGCTTAAAGTTCGTTCAAGCGTAAGGAAACGATTTTACACGGAAATCGCGACCTCCTTCAGTCAAGTTCCGAGTTCTTCTCCATAGGCGTTTACAAGTAATTTTCTTTACGCTTTTGTATGGGATATGTGGTGTACTCATTTGAATCGACTAAAGAGACAAGAAAAAAGAAATGGTTTCTCCTTGAGTTCGATAATTTTTTTTTATGTATTATGTAATAATTAGTAATATAATAGCAGTTGTTACGAAAAATTGATGTAATGATCATCGTAACTTGATTAAACATTTTTTATATTGAATTGAGTAATCTAACGGGTGTTTGAAACTATTTACTTTCTTATCTTTTTAATCATGGTAACTTAATAAAAGACTGTAAGTTGACTGAACATCTTTTATATTCAATTTAATGATCTAAAGAGTGTCAAAAACTGTTTATTTTATTATTCGTCCAACCACGGTAATTTAATAAACGTAAGTTGACTGAATATTTTCTATATTCAGTTTAACGATCTAACAAGTATCCGAAACTATTTTATTATTTTTTTTTTGACTACGATAATGTACGAGTAATAATTACTAGATTGATTAAACATTTTTTTAAATTTAATTTAATAGTCTAATAAGTATTTGAAACTGTTTATTTTATTCGCGGTTTTATCTTTTTTCTTTTTATTTGATATATTCTCCGTGGCAGAAATATTCTCGAATTCGAGTCTCGCTTAACCGGACAACCTTCCTTCATTGGATTACGAAATGTGAAAGTTTGATTGCTAAAATTTCATCCTTTCTCTTATTTTTATTACCAATAGCGATTTCCGGCATTTCGAATAGGATAAAGAAATAAAAAAAAAAGTAATAATAAAAAAAATAAATAAAAAGAAAGAATAAAAGAAAACAAAATGAGATAAAACAAAGCAAAATGAGATAAAATAAAAAAGAGCAGAAAAAATCGTTTTACCGTGTAATTATAATAAAATCCTTTCTCTCGTTTTTCCTATTACTGGAAAAAGAGAGAGACCGAGAGATAGAGAGAAAGGTTAGAAAAGGAAAAAATATCGCTCTCGCGGTCTATTCGTTTCGCGCTATCTCAGCCGTAACACCAGCCTGAAAACTCATTACTCATTTCGGGACATAGTGTCCGTAATTGCGCGTCCCTTAATTACTCTTCACAACGGTACGCTACTGGCTTATACCCTGGAACATAGCTGGAAGCTCTGGGAAATGAGAACGTTCTAAGATACCAGGCCACACAAATACATATATGTAAACAATAAACGAAAACCACATTCGTTCTTTGCAATCAAACAAAGATTATCACGTATCTTAGAGGATATTCTCGGTGAATTGTTAAAAGAAAACCGTTACTTTTCATTAAGAAAATTAAAAATACGAATTTCATCATGATTATTATCTAAACTGTACTTGATGTACAGCGTCGAGCGTCTTGTACAATCTAAATATTTCGAATCTAAAATTTGGAGGATGATGATGTTTCGTGGCATTCAAAGATGGCTGTTTGCAGAATTGTCGCCATCTTTTCTTCGTTCGGCGATTATATCACGTGACGTATGGCGCCAGTTACAAAACGAAACGAATCATTTCTGTTAGGATATCTTCTTTCTTGACGTTAAATGTCTGTCCTTTATAAAGTAAGTACGTTCGTGCAAGTTCACAAACATTTGTAATATCAGAGAAAGAGACAGAAAGAGAGAGAGAGAGAAACGGACAGACAGACAGACAGACAGACAGACAGATAGACAGAGGGGACGCGTCAGCTGTGCACGACAGATACGGGTAATGTATAAGATAACAACGTACGTAGGTGTTTCGAGAGATCACGGAAAGTTAGGTAATTCTCTGGGAACGTGACGTACGTTAATGCAGTTGTGTGTGTGTGTCTCTGTATGTGGTGTAGCAAAATATATATATATATATATATAAATATATTATATATGGGTAAATACATATACACGTATATACACATTTGTCTCTTCTTTCTTATCTCTTTAGAAACTCGAAAATCATATTGTATCATTCTTAAACGAATTTTCTCAAAATTCTTTTGCTCAGTTATCCGAACAAGTTACTTCTAAGAAAGGTGAAGGAAAAGTTGAAAAATATTAATGGATACACTGAGTCGAGGCTGTCGTTCATTGTCCGCCCTCTAGAATCAATACGTTGTGGTTGTCTGTCTGTCCTGTCTGTGTATACATATGTGCATATATTATATATAGATGTATGCTTATTACATATATATATGTACATACATACATACATACGTACGTACGTACGTATATATATACGTACATACGTATATACGTACAGACATACATACGTACATACATATGTACTTGCACACACGCAAAGTCGACCGAATAAAATGAATGTGTGCATGGCTGTATACGCGTGTATGTTCTATGTGGGTATATATATGTTCACCACGTTGCCCAATAATCTCTTGTGGCTCGCGCGAACACGGATTCTCGGCATTACGCAGACGTTTTTCACTATTACGAAACCATACTGACAAAACAATGGTACCGTCTCATAAAACATTTATTTATTAAAATACATTTATGCTTTTCCTTGTTGTTCGTTCAAACGATGTTTTCAAAAAGTCTTAACACATTTTCGAATGGACGATTTACGTAGAAACTGATGCTTGTAATCAGCTATTTTTTTATGCAAGCCAATATTCGTATCTGAGTGAATATATCAATAACTTTTTTGGCACATAATGTATTTACTCGAAACTTTGTTTCTTAGTTAAACGTTCTAAGCATTCTGATATTTCTTTACAGTGTAATTAATGATAACCAATCTTTTTCTTTTTTTTTTGGAAGACGGTTTTGGAGTTTTATTAAAAAAAGAAAAAAAATGTGATCTTTCTGATCGTACGTAATTTCAAATACCAATTACTTAAACGAAAACTTAGAAGAAAGTTTAGAATGAATATCATATAAAATACTTCTTTAGCAAAAGTTTCTAAGTCCTTTTGGACCAAGAAAATTTGGCTACATTTTAATATAGTAAATTGAAGTTACTTACGTACTTATTATCGATACCGAGCCGACCGTAAATAATATATAATTTTGAAAGATAAATTAGCACGGAGATCAAAGTAAATAATCGCCGTTTGTTCTCATTTATGATATTTCAAACAATTTTGCATCACGTGGCACTTATAAAAAATAATCAGAAAAGATAAAAAAAAAAAGGTTTGAACGATTTTGGACCGCGTAATATTTATAAAATGAATAATTAAAAAAAAGAAACTTTTTTTTTTTAATTTGTTAGATCACCCCGTATATCAGTATAGATAAATGACCTGAATGTGCTCGTGTAAAAACGGAGTTAATTTTGAAAATGCGAACTCACGCGTCTGCGATCGACGTTAATTCGCGGATAAAGCTAATGACGAGCACTTTATCGACGCTTCGTCGGACCAACCCTGATTTCGCAAATCAATATTGGGGCTTCGAAACGGGCGATTAAGCGATAACGGAATTCCTTCCGCTTGTATTGTACATCAGACTCGTTACAAAATTTATCTCTCTGTCTCTCTATCTCTTTATCTCTTTTGTGATTATAAATTTTCAACGTCGATAATTTCTATTTATATTTTCTCATCGATAAACTTTCTATAATTTTCATTTTCGATATTAATAAAATATCTGTTAACAAATACGTTTTCATTATCAATATCAATTACTTCATCGACTTAATTTTGAAAAAGTGATTAATTATATATATATATATATATATATATATATATATATATTTCATTAATAATTTCGTCATCTAAAAGATTTGAAATTATCGATTAAACGAAAAGAGATAGAAAAAAACGAAAGTTAGAATATCTCTTGAAATTTTCTAGGGGTCTTCCCTGTGGCGTTCAACCTCCGGAGCCGGTACCGGATCCCGATGGCGACAAGTTGGCGACGATCGCGGCACGGTTCAGTTATTTCCAAGATAGGAAAAACACGAGTGGTCCGACTAAGGTCGACTTACGTAGGAGCATAAATCCACCAGCTAGATATAAAAACGCACGGCCGACGGTCAGGCTTAGGCCGCGTCAAGTTCTCTGTAGCAAGTGTCGTTCGATTTGTAACGAAAATAGCGAGAACGTCGACGTAAGTCGAAAACGAAAGCACGATGAGGAACAGCAACAACAACAACAACAGCAGCAGCAGCAACAGCAGCAACAGCAGCAGCAACAACAACAACAACAACAACAGCAACAGCAGCAACAAACTCAGCAACAGTCGCATCATCAACAGCAACAAGCTCATCAACAGCAAGCAAGTGTACCTACGAGGAGAAGCGATCGTCAACGTTGTAGTCAGCAACCGCAAAAGAATCAAAGGACATTCTTTTCGGAAAATACGAATTCGACAATGACTGCGACGGTGACGGCGACGGCGACGACGGCAACGACGATGACGACAACGGTGATGAAACCAGCGACGTCTTCGTCGAGTCCTGACTCTTCGAAGCTTGGCGCATCTTCTTTGATACCAAAACTTTCAAGATTACAACCGAACGAGATCAGCAACGCTATGCATGGACCTGGTGAGTCCTCAAAGAGTCTCTTACGATAGATTCGAAAAAAAAAAAACACACACACATTCACCCGATAGAGTCTCTCGTAGACGTCTCATAGAAACTGATATCGTGACCTGATTTCGTAGGTAAGGTAGAACTGCCAACGGGAGTACCATCTACCTATTGGAGTAGCAGCAGCGAGGCTGATGATTCGAGCAGGAACACCCTAACGCGCCCAGAGGATCGAGTTGAGTCTACGGATTGCGATAGTAATCCTTCGATGGCTTATTGCGCAACACCAAGAAGATTGAGTAGCTCGTCAGTGGAAAGTGCGAAGGTGCCTGAAGAAGAAGATAAGAAGACCTTGGCTGCGGCTGACTCGACGATGAGACCGAGGATCGGTCGAATTCCAAGGAAAAAAAGATCAGTTGGTTCTATGGAGGATCTTTGGGACGAGTCTGTGTTCGAGGATCCAACGAGAACTACCAGGACCACGCCTATTATCAAGATCTCTTTCGGTGCTCAAGGAGAGGGTACCGTATTGAAGATACCTTCAAAGATTCAGGACCCAGAATACGAGCAGGAGACCGATGATCCGGACGACGTGCAAGCTGAAACCGATCGAGATCCTTTGGAATTACCGAGGAATTTCGATAATGGTTATGACTATTGCGAGGATGTTGAGGACGATGGGCAAGAACAGATAGATCCGCAGAAGCAGGGTGTAAAGGACGCCAGTGCTAAGGCTGCGAAAAGAGCATTGAAGAAAGCTAAGAAGGAAGCGAGAAGGAAAATGTTGGGTGGTGGTGTCTCACCGGCTAGATCACCTTGTAACGGTTCTCCACGGTACGTTAAAGTAACTCTCACGCATATCACGATCTTGATCGTTGAGATCAGACAGTAAGAAAAGATTTCTATTTTATAGATATAACCCAAGCTACGATCCCTTGCTTTATCATCGTCGCAAGCATAAGGTGAAACATAAGAAGAAACACAAGGATGATCGCAAACACAAGAATCAACAGCAGCAGCAACAACAACAGCAAGAATCTTGTGTAGAGTCCGGTACAACGACAACCGATTGTCAACAAAATTGGAATGTTCTACCGGGTGGTGAAACTTATACGGCTATAAAGGAACAGTGCCTGAAACAGAAACTCTCAATCTCTTTGAAGAGGTTAAACACGAACGCTTACGCAAGATGCGATTATCCTGTGAGCAACGCTTCGTCCGGCTGCAAAAGCCCCGGCGCCAGTAGCGACGAGCTCAGCGAACAGGAGGCTGAAGTGGATGCCGGAGAAACTGCCCCGGATTTTCCACCCCAATCGCACCCTCTCGTCATGCGTTTGGCAGCAACACCAGTGGCTCATTGTCTCACTGCCAACGGCAGGAGAATGGACGTTGGGGATGTTGTATGGGGAAAGATCCATGGTTTCCCTTGGTGGCCGGGAAAGGTATGTATATACATTAATACATACATACGTACATACATACACACACACACACACACGCTCGCTCGCTCGCTCGCGCGCGACCACACATCACACACCTATGTACAGTTATATAGTGATCCGAGGAAACTCATCTGACACGAAAGCTGTGTTCGTTAATTGGTTAAAATCGTTACAGGTTCTCAGTATTACGGTTTCCTGTAAGGAAGATGGTACGTCGTCCGGACCACAGGCTCACGTAGCTTGGTACGGTTCCTCGACTAGTTCTCTCATGTCCTGCGATCAGCTGAGTCCCTTCCTCGAAACATTCAAGGTATTGACCATACTTTCAGTGTAATAAAATAAATTGTCACATCGAAACAGATTACAAGTGAGAACGTACATGTTATTCGAACGTACACGTTATAGAGAACTATCTTTCTTCTTTTTCTTACTATTTTTCCATTTCAGACACGGTATAATAAGAAGAAACGGGGACCGTACAAGGAAGCTATAAGACAGGCGCAAAACGAAGCACGCAGTCAGATCACTCCAAATTCAACGAGCAGCGTTCTCAATGTTTGCGGTTCTCCTCGCGAGGTCAACGTTCTCTCCTAAAACAAAAAGAAAAAGCAAACAAATAAAATGAAGGAAGGTTTGCTAACTCTTTACGAAAAAAGAAAACCTCGTTCCTCTTTCTAATCTGTTATCGGTAATTTTGCAAGACAACACACACCTCGGAATTTTCTTCGTGTACATGTAAATTTTTGTACATACAAAGTTTATTATAACTCTAGTTTAATGCGCTAAAACGCGACACGATTATTGACGATCGATGTTTGCTCTAAACTCGTGGCCGCCGGTAATTTAAGCGGCGTTTCACAGTGAACCGACTGTAAAAGCTAATAGTAAAGGAAAAGTTCACTGCCAACATTGTTTTCGTACGTATATGGCTACTAGAAAGGATATTTCATTATTATTATTAATATTAATATTAATAATTATTATATTATTATATTTACATATATAGATTTATTATTATTTTTATTTTTATTTTTATTTTTATTTTTATTATTATTATTGTATGTGTAGGAGGGTATATAATTATATCCATAATAAGTGTGAGGATTTAGAGAATGATTTTTGTATCGATTCATGAATGGTTTTCAAGAGTTGGCATAAATACCTACCTCTTTGAATCTTCATCGTTAGGCAAAAGATGTGTGTATGAGAGAAAAAATTTATTATATAACATGTTCGTTGCTTCGTTTATGTTTTTCTTCTAGATATGTGTATCTATGTGTAAGTACGTGCATTTTTAGATAACGATCGGTTTAATGATGGCAGTGAATTTTCGACGTAAGTCGCATTTATTTTCTTCAAGTCTGGATTCGATAACGTGCAAAGATCGGTCACACCAGAATGGAAGATGATAAAAGTAGATAAAAACATGTCAGTTTTGACATATATTATTTAATGACAGTTAGATAAAAATCATTGACGTGATCGATCTCCCTTTGAATCTGTGACGAATATAAATGATAAATTTTGACGTACTATCGCACGTACTATTTACGGCCATGTACTTTTTTTTTTTTTTAAACACATCGGTTCGTTTAGCTCGTTATTCATTGCAAAGTCTATTTAGGGACTATTTCTCGCTAATCAGTATTTTCAACAAATAGATAAAATCATTGTAATAATCCATCGATTATTAGAAAGAATGCTACGTAAAAGATGAATTTATTTATTGACTTATACAAGATTGGTGAGATTAAAAGAAAAAACAAAAAACAGAAAAAAAAGAAAATAACGTAAAGATACAAAGAATATAATTTTAAGAGGTTTGTATATCTTTTCATTTAGACGAATCGATTTTGTTTAATCATTGATGAATGAATGAATGAAATAATTAATTAATTATTTATTTATATATATTGTATATAAATATCATAGTATGACTTTGAGTATAGTTTAAAGCTCATACTCGAGACAGTCGACTTTTGTTGGATATTTTCTTACATTCGCGACCTTATATGTATATATATATATATATATATATATATATATACATACATACATACAAAAAGAGAGAGAATACTTTTCATAACTCTTACTCCGGAGATACTCCTCTCTTTCTAAACGTGTTTAGGCCCTGTCTAAGCTTCGTGCCAACACTGCCGTAATTAACGACAAACAGCTACGCGTTCCTCTTATTCGCTGTATCGACAATCGTTAAAGAAAAACGATTTCCTCTGTGTTTGAAACTGCCGTTATCATTAAAAATTAACAAGAAAGAATAATAAAAAAAGAAAAGAAAAAGGAAAAAGGAAGTATGAGTGAATTCTGAGACTTTCAACGAGCCAACGTTTCACACACATACACTAAACAATATATAGAATCTATATAAAAGTTCTGTAGGGCAAGATGCTTTATATTATGTGACAAAGATTACATACATACATACATTCATACATATATATATATATTTTTATTTAAACGTTTGTAAAT
Organism: Vespula vulgaris; assembly: GCF_905475345.1. NCBI lineage: Eukaryota > Metazoa > Arthropoda > Insecta > Hymenoptera > Vespidae > Vespula > Vespula vulgaris. The sequence goes on along the minus strand of NC_066587.1, from coordinate 6,557,464 downwards.
ATCAAAACGCTTGCTAGTCTTTATCAACCAAAATGTCGGAAATGTCGAAATGAATCAATCGATTTTTTCTTTTTCAATTATGGTATTCTTCTTTTTTTTTTTAGTCGTTACTATACCACTGCTCGTTTTTTTTTCTTTGTAATCTTACATGCGAGATAAAAAAAAGAGCACAGTTTTTTTTTTTTTTGTAATTTTACATGCGAGATGGAGAAAGAAAGCGGAATTCATCCATCTTTGATAATAATTAAAAGCTAAGAAAGAGGAAAGATGTAATAAAAAGCGACGATAATACACTTACGTACACACACACGCATGCACCTATACGTATATAGAAGAACATTTTATAAGAAACAAATGGGAAATTAATTAACGACGTCTGAATTGGCTCGTTGTAGAATTAGAAAGTCGGATTAGCTCGTACATATTTCATGACGATTAATAATATCCCTTATGAACGAAAGTCAACGCTTTCACGCGAAGGAACGTAAAGCGCGAGCATGTTCTCTCTTATCTTTTATCATATCGATCATGGCCACGATATATGTATGCATGTAACTCGCGTGTGATCACTAGTTTCTCAGAGTAGTCAGTATTTTCAGTATCTTCGAGGCAGACAGATATACAGATAGACAGACAGACAGACAGACAGACAGAGAGAAAGAGAGAGGAAGTGCGAAGATAACGCGAGAAATATTTCTTTTTTTCTAATTAATTAATTATAAAAGAAATTGAATATTATGAGTGTACAAGTGAGCAAGAGAATCTTGAACCTAATTTGATTATCATTCTCAATTAACGCGATGAATTAAGTTAAAAAAAAAAAAAAACGAAAAAGAAGAAGAAAAAAGAAAGAAAAAAAAAAAGAAGAAAGAAAGGAAGGAACGAAAAGAAAAAACCAGAATAACGGAAGTTTCTTCTTGATGTTAACTTTGTCGTCATCATTGTGTAGTTGCGTGATTCATATGACACTTGTGACGCATACTCTTTACTGCAACTAGACACGTGCTTATACTTTGCAAACGTCATCTCTCGAAAGTGTAAAAAGACGTGAGAAGAGACGACGGATAGACGTTCGTTACGTTTTCAAGTGAGTGCGGGAGGAAAGGTGACTAGTGTTCGAGATCATCCTCTTCGTGAATCGTGAAGGAAAAAAGAAAAGATTGAAGCTTCTTTTGTTTTTTTCATATTCCAATTCTTTTCTTTTTTCTTTTTTTTTTTTTTTACCTTTTCCTTTTATTTTCTTTTTTTTTATCCTGATTAGAATTCGTCATTCGTCTGCATATGAACAACGCTTGTTAATATTACGAAGCTATCTCTGCTTTCGAAACAGAGACAAAAAGAGAGAGAGAGAAAGAGAAAAGGAGAAAGAGAGAGAGAAGGAAACATGTTCGTACAAGACGCCATTGTATTACGTATGTATTTTTCTTTTTCTTTTCCTTTTTCTTTTTCTTTTTCTTTTTTATTGTCATTTACATTTTATTTAATTTAATTTTTTTTCATTTGTTTTATTTTTCGTTATTGCGATAAAACGAAAGACCGAGCAACGTGGCAAAAAAAAGGAGAGGATAGTTTAAAAGAAAGAAAAGGGAAGCGAACGTTTTTAAGTAACTGTGATTTATTGAAATGTTTTATATTATACATATATAAATATATATAGATTATATATTGTAGAGAGAGAAAGAGAGAAAGAAGGAAAGAATGAGGAAAACCATTGAATGCAAGAGAGAGAGAGAGAGAGAGAGAGAGAGAGAGAGAGAGAGAGAAAGAGAGAAATAATATGAATTAATTTTTATGCATAATATTAGACAATGTTTCTTGGTGTCGCTGTAATTTATACGGAAGCGTAGAAATTTTCTAGATTTACATATCGATAGCATTAGCAGAGAGCGTCTATATTATTACTATTATTATTAATATTGTATTATTATCACTATTTGATCATTATTATAATTTGGACCTTTTGTTATATAGTTAACGATATTATCGAGATAAAAAAGCGTATGAAAGCGCAAACCGTTCGTTCCAGAATTGTTAATAGCTTGTAACGAGGAGCTCGTTATGTTTTTCTTTTTTTTTTGAATTAATATTATTAATATTATTTTATTATTATTATATTATATTATATTATATTATATTATATTATATTATATTATTATATTATATTATATTATATTATATTATATTATATTATATTATATTATATTATATTATATTATATGAAAGATATTCGTAGACGCATGTTGTGTCGTAGAAGGGAAAAACTAACGAGAGAACTTATTCGTTTCTTTATTTTTCTTTTTTCTTTTTTAATCTTTTTTCTTTTTTTTTTCTTTTTTTTTTCTAATACTACAAACACGCCAACCTCTTGCGAGGTGTTCCTATATACAATATACCTACCGTATACATATGTACTGCACTTTATGTCGAGCGCTTTTTGTAGAGATTCGTCGTCGTTAGCGATACATAGAAATTTGTTATTTTTGACTAAGTTTATTCAATTATATTCAAACGTGTTTAACGTCCTGGTCGTTATCTTCGTCATATATGTTACATTTTTGTTTTTCCTATTTAGTGGATAGACGATTTACTTGTCGGTTTAAAAAGAAAAAAATTGTTTCTTTTTTTCTTTTCTTTTGTAATCAGGATTCGCTCGACGAAAGTGTAAGACTGTCCTGATAGTACGTGTTCATTTTTTTAGACTCCACAACGAGTATGTGGAGAATGCGATGCGTAGATGTATGTATCTTTGATATATACAATAATATTATGATTCCGAGATCAACGATGGGTCTTATAACCATGAGATATGCGAAGTAATAACATTTGTTAGTAAATAACAAGAAGAAGGGGAAGAAAGAAAAAAAATTAAGAAACGAGAAATAAGTATGGAGAAAAAATTTGTGAGAAGAAAGAAAGGAAATAAAAAGATCGAGATATTCGTACTACGTGCATGTGGTGTATGCTGCTAAAGTGAAATTTTTTAAAAGCGAATTATCTCTTTCGTATTACGTTATTAAATAGGAAAGGAAAGAAATTAACAAACAATAATATATACATATAATAAATGAAATTTTGTTATACCGAAAATCGATGACGTCTAAAAGAATCAACGTGATGATAAATGGAATTAGCGATGAGAAGGGAGAAAGAGAGAGAGAGAGAGAGAGAAAGAGAGAAAGGAGAAAATATCTAAAATTCATTCGCTTATTTCGTTTCTCGACGATCGAGTCTCGCTCGTCGCACCAGTGTCTACGGTTACAATAATGTAATATCTAAGAATTTTTCTGAGATTGTACATATTATCTTTTTTACTATTAAACATTTTGAAAAGCGAACGTACTTGAGAATTTCTCGAAACGATTTTTCCCAAGTGCGATACGTACATGTAAAGATTAATTTTTATAGAGAATTAATTGATTTTTACATATGCATGCAGATCTATATGTAAGACAAAAATCATTTAATTCGTTCCTGAAAAAGAAATACACATTTGAAATGTCTAAGCCTACATATATACATATATGCATGAAAGTTAATTGATATGTACATATACATATATAAATATTTTAGTTATTCGACACATATAAATAAAATAAAAATCATTTAATATAGTTCCTTAAAAAGAAATGCATATTCAGAAAAAAAAAACATATATATATAAATATTTACACAATGTACATACACATGTGCATTAAATTTAGTTGATTCACATTTATTTGATTTCATATATACAAATTTTATGGAGGAGTACGACACGTACGTATATAAGATAAATATCACTTAATTAGTTCCTCAAGAAAAAACTACACATTTATAAATACATACAATATATATATATACACACATACACACACGAAATTGACAAAAATATAATTCATTATAAAAACGACACACGATCACGTGAATTCATAGCGTTTTATTTCTTTCAGCGAGTACAATGTACCGTCAATCTGTAAACTTCGTATATACAATGTCAACGTATAAACCATACGTATATACACATACACATACGCGCGTATTAAATGCTTAACCGTCACGTAACATGAAGATAGATAAATAGATAGATAGGTAGATAGAGATAAAAGAAAAAAGAAGAAACAAAATAGAGAGTAAATTACAGACTCCACGCAAAAGCCATTAATAATAATAATAATAATAACAACAATAATAATAATGATAACAATAATAACAAGACTTGAGCGATAATAAGGAAAATGTAGGGTGTTTTGTAGATGCGCGGTCGAAGGGTCGCCACGGAGTCGAGCTTGCGCGGAACGCGTTCCGTCCGCATTTCACCCGCCTCTCCGCGGAAGGAAGGAAGGAAGGAAGGAAGGAGGATCAGCAGAAAACTCGGAGCCTTCTCTCGAGTGTTTTGCGGACGGACGGATCCGCACGTTCGAACGCGAATGAGAATCGTTTTTTGTAAATACTTGGCTTCTTGTTTACATCGAGCGTGTACAGTAAGCGTATTATCGTAAAATCTTTCGCGAATTTTATTTTATCAGAGACAAATTCGAAGAAGACTATTTTCTTTCTTCGCCAGTAATTAATTCTAATTTCGCGTGTAAAGCGAACGCAACGGTTAATCAAAAGCAAAGATCGAAAAATAAATAGGTAGAAGAAATTGGAGATAAATTGTTACAATCGTGAGCAAAGACGATGATGGGCCATCGTCGACAGGTGCGTGAACCTTTCTTTCTTCGAATAACTCGCGTGGTGGAGCTGTAGGTATTTTTCTTCTATGTACATGTGTGACTCTTTCTCTTTCTCTACACATATATATATATGTGTGTATCTATGTATGTATCTATGTACGTGTATGCATGTATATGTAATATTTGTCGTAGTAGTAGTAGGTGTGACGGGAGGGCTGGAATACTCGACTCGACGCTTCTTCCCTCGTGTAGACTCACTCTCTTTCTTTCTCGCTCGAGAACGGACGAGTATATTCGATCGATCGTATAAGCAAAGCCGGATAGGACGATATCAAATGGTATGCTCGTGGAAAATTACTCGGGGAAATTACTTACTCAAACTTGTATCTTATCATTACAGCTTACTTTCGAATTTCATTCTCTTGTAAAATGGATCTGTTCATTTCTAAAAAATGGAATGTTCCTTTTATTTGCTTTTGTCTTTTTCCTTTTCTTTGTTTTCTTTTATGGGTGGGGTTGATAATAACTAGAACGATATCGTTAGAGCAAGAACGTAAGGGTAAAAATGTATTCTAATTTTTTTGTCTGGAAGTTAGGTTCTATACAGGGTTGAAATGATTACGTGGCTCACGAATGATTAGCATGATCGATCTGACGTGTTATCCATGTAAGATATTTGAAACGCGTGCATGCGAATTTTTACTTAGCCTTTCTAAATTCTAATTCTCTCTTGCTCTCTTTTCCTTTCTCTCTCTCTCTCTCTCTCTCCGTTCTTCTTTGCTTTCGTGTTTACGATCGAGTATATGCATGAATGATTTTCACGAATTTAGATCGCAACGATGATTAAAGTTTAGGAAGAAGAAAAGAATTTCTTTTTTTCTCTTTTCTTTTGCTAATTTTGTTTCTTGTATTGATTAATTTAATTATTTTAATTTCAATAATCTATCGCGATATATAAGTGTATCTGTATTAGATTTTATTTTAAGAGATATTTTAGCTCTATCAGAAAGTTTTCTGTATTTTATTTAAATAATTTTTATTTCTTTATGAATAATTATAATCAGTAAAGAGAAAACTTATTGATAAGTTTAATTTCTTTATTTTAATCTTGATAGTTTCTCATGATAACGTAATTTAATCTATCAAGTTTTATTCTAAAAAAATATTAGATCTATGTAAAAGTTCTGTCCATTTTATTAACGAATTTTTTATTTATTTAAATAATAATCTTGATCATATATAAATTTATATCTAATTTAATATATAGATTATATATAATATATATATATATATATATATATATATATATATATATATATATATAGAAATTATATATTTATTTAATCAATTTTTATACGCTACATTTAATACACACAGTAGATCTAATATTTAGAAAATAACAATTCATTTACAAGTTGTACAGTTTCATGAAATAATTAGCATTCTTTTTAAAATTTTGATAAAATCGAACGTTCAAACGATTAATCATCTCCAAAGCGTTTCCGATATCAGAGAGAAAGAGAAAGAGAAGGAGAGAGAGAGAGATACAAAAGGCTTAACGATACTCGGTATTCCGAGAGTTACTTATCATCAAAGAATAAGAAGTCGTTGAGTTTCTTGAAAACGTAGACAATGTAGGTCACGAAGAGATACATACGTACAATACATATACATATGTACGTCCGAAAAAGCCTTTGAGTATCTCAACTTCACAGCACTCTAAAACACTTGGCACCGACCGTATCACCCTTCTTACCTTTCTTCATTCCAACCCTTATATTCACCCTCTCTATATCTTTGTCTCTTTCACTCTCTAATATAAGTATATATATATACGTCTCTTAGATTTTTTTTCTATCTCTATCACTCGTACATACATACGTATACATACATACACATTTTTAATGTCCTTTCTCTCTCCCTTTCTTTTCTTACAGAGATACCAAATAATTAATTAATTCTTTTCGTTCTATCACTCTCTCGTATGCTTTCACGTGTATAAACATTTTAATAACTTCTTTCTTTCTCTTTCTTCCTCACATAAAGATACACACGTATCTTACGTTTTTTCGTTCTATCTCTTTCGGTCTTATAATACTTAAATCTTGAATTTTTTATTCTGTTTCTCTTTCTTTCTCCTACTCATGCACGAACATATAAAAAATCGTTCACGTTTTCTTTCTGACTTTCACACAGAATACAGATAGATATACATTTCTATCGTTTTTCTTTTCATTTCAATTCTTTGCGACCTTCTTCTTTTTTACACTTTACCTGGTTCACTGGGACACCGTGTCAGTTGCAACTGCGCAATGTCCGAAAACTAGCCAGAGGAGCACACCCTTCCGCAGTTGCAGTTCGCAACACGATCTCGTCGGATCGTGATCGTACTTTACGGTCAATTTCAATTTTTAAAAGCTCGACGAGGACGATCGTTAAGAAAACGTTTGTTTAAGTTGTATTAACGACAATAAATTTATATTAGTTTATATAAGTGCTTTTTTTTATGTTGGTTTGCATGTGGAAAGCGTTTCGCTGATAGAAACGCGGGCTGTTTAATTAGCGTATCGCAAAATGAAAGAGTCCAGACACGTGATCGATAACGATATACGTGAGCTTTCCTTCGAGAATCAATCGCGAATAAAGGTACATTAGAAAAAAGAAAAGAAAGGAATTTGTTAATTATTACATGAAATTGCAATTTCATCTTTTCTTTTTTCCCTATTTCAAATTTCTTATTCCATTATTCAATATTTCAATTTCTTATTGTATATTTCAATATATACATATATTTTATATAAAAGAATTGTGCATATATATAAAATATATATACATAATATGTATAAAGACGTATATATATAAAGTACATATAGAGAGAGTATTTAGTATTATAGAGTGTATATATATATATATATACATACATATATATATATATATATATATATATATATATATATATATATATACTGTTATGAATATCCAGTAACATATGCCATCATAAAACTATACAAGGTACAGTAATAAATATAAAAATATATCACGTTACAAGTATACAGATATAGTAATCATATACATATATACTATTATAACTAATCCAGTTATACACATCTATAAATTATAAATGATTACAAATTTGCCTTTATCCGTATACATAAAAACTATGCTTTCGATCAACTCGTGCTTTTAATCAAGTATAGTCAATAAACATATACATATACGCGCACGTGTACGTACATATACGAACTTCTACATGTGTATATATACATATATACAAAATAGACTTATACGTTGTATTAAGAGAATCGATCGATTATCATTGGAACACGTGTTTACGTTTACCGTTAATAAGATTTTGCTCGCCATAGTGGTAGTAAACTTCTTCCGAGTATAAAAATTAAAAGAAGGAAAAAAGAGAAAGAGAGAAAGATAAAGTAAAGCTTATTTTTGTAAAAGAAACTCATTACTGTATATCTCTAGGTATCTATAGATACACATACACACTATACACACAAACAAATACCAACGTCCTTACTACGTTTTCACATTCTCATTACTTTCCTTTTTCATTCGTCATAACGAGCATCACCACTTAATTCCAATGTAACAACCACTCAACAGAGATACGGGTGTCGACCTTCGGAAGGGTTGCCTCTTTTTCCTGCTTGACTACTAATAATTCGATTCAAGTGGTTATTTTATTTCCTTCCTGTCTTTCTTTCTCTCTATATTTTTTTTGTCTTCTATTATAAACATCCCATAATAAAAATACATATATCAACGAACTTACTTAAACGCTTTGTCAAATTATCGGTTCGACGATTATAGTAAACAATAGTTAAAGGACGAAGTACTTAACGAGTGCGGAAGGATAAGTTCGATAAAGTGGAAAACATCACTTTCAATTTCACTAGTAATGATAGCAGCCCTTTGTCTAGGTCGAGAAGTATATAGACTCCTTCTCTTCCTTTATACACGCTTCTACGAGTCTCTAATTAATCGATACTTGGAACATTATTAATTTTCAGGTAAATTATGATACACGTGTCAGCAGAAAACGCGCACCGATACGACCGTGTAAAGCGCAAGGGTACCACCTTCCTAACGAGCCTCTTTAAATCGAGGAAGCTCAATTTAGGAATGAAGATCAACGAGGACGAAGAAATGGAACGTTCTCCTAGGATTGAATCACCTGGTATGTTTTTATAAATTTATTTCATAAATTTATACAAGGATGGCTTATATAAATAAAAAAAGAAACAAATTTTTAATTTCCAGTCTCATAATTAACAAAATTTAACACACATATATATGCATATACATATATATATACATACATACATATATATATATAAGAAAAAAAAAATGTAATAAACTTCTAATTCGTCGAATACGTAATGAACGATAAAATTCTTCCTCGAAAAAGGTATTTAATAGGCTCTAATTATCCATTCAATGATGGTGGAGAGCCACTATTACCTAGTTCCATATTTTAGCTTGCATTGCATAAATATTAATGACAAATAGAGTGAGAGAGAAGTTGTACTTCGTACTTCGCTTTATCGGAGTACCAAATCAATGCAGTGAACGTATACACACACGCGTACATATATTATAGATACGTTCTCTATCTCATAAACATTATATACACAAACACATATACACATCAAATACACATCCAAAAGTATACAGGTTTCTATGTAGTTATATACGAAATGTAATATATGTACCTTCAGCCATTATCGCAAACACGTGCCGTCGAGGGGGAAACGAGAACGACAATGCCGTGTCGAGGATTCCGTCGACCTTGAGTGTCACTGCCGTCGACGTCCACGTCGCTTGTCAACCCTCACCGTCACACTCTTTTTTGACCTCGACACCAGGTAGAACGCGAAACATCGATCAGGATATGGAGGCAATCAGGCTCAGTCGTCAAGACAATCCATATCTTCAGGTTCGAATTTTCTAAGGAATTCCACAATTTTTTTTTCAATAATCATCATATACATACACTCACACATTTTTATGTGGATAGATATAATACAATAATTAAGAAAAATAATTCTCGAAATTAAATATAGCAAAACACATGAAAATGCAAAAGTGCTAAGACATACAAATAATGTTAACTTACTAATAGTAATAGTATCAAAATTGTTAAGAAATAATAAGATCAAGAGATAGTTCTTTTTTTTAACTATTTTTTATTCTTATAACTATATTTTTTTTATTCTTTTCTTTATTTTTTCTCGTCTTCAGGTATTGGCCAGTCGTGAGAGTCTCGTCGAATCGATTGGAGAATCGGAATCGGACGATGCGAATCTTATGTCCCAGGCAAGTACTCGTAAAGATCTATATATATGTATGTATATATGTATATATATATGTGTATATATATATATATATATATATATATATATATATATATAGTATTGAATGTAAGTATGTACGTACTTGAATGAAACATGCAGCTATTCGTATCAGATAGAACACCGTTGAAAGGAACGTCGATGTAGGTGATCTTGAAATCTCTGGAGAACTTTGTGACTGACCTATTTTTATTGAAATAAAGAGATAAAATATAATTGAGATAACGTTTTCATCTCTACAATAAAAAAAAAAAAAAAACCAAAAAGAATAAAGGATACGAACAGATGTTTAACATTTTAATGAAGTAACTTTTATAGTTGAAATTTTAGTAAAACTGTAGAAAACATTTGCGCGTTTGTTACGTTTTGTTATTTTCTTTTTCTTCTTTTGTTTTTCTTTTTTTATAATTAAAAGTAACAAAGATTTATAACATAAACGCGGAAATGATTTTTAGGAGCTGTGTGACACGGACCCTTTGACCCTAGCCCAAGTACACGAGCATCTAGTGCGTAGTCCACCCCCAGCTTCTTGGCCACATTCGACAGCGTTCGATTTTTCCCGACATAATCAAAATTGTGGAACACATAGGGGAAACGAGCAAGAGCTTTCGAGAAGCGAGCCTTCTACGAACATAAGAGGTAGGCTGAACAAGAACTTAAAAAAATAAATAAATAAATAAATAAAATAAAATAAGAAAGAGATGAAAGAAAATGTGATGAAAAAATATTCGATCGAATCTTCGTTAAATTTTTGACTGTGATTTTCTTGAAACATTTACATGCTTATCTTCGTTATTCTATTCTCTATAAATACGATAAAGCTTTTGTTCGTATATATGTATTGACGTACATATATACATATATATATCATATAGAGATAGTATATCAGTATGATTCATTGTTCCAAAAAGAGATTAATTAATAATACGAAGAAAGTAAGGCTCTCTTTTCCTCCTTTTTATTATCGATCGATCTCGGGGATCGTTATCTCGTCTAAAAGTGGATCATCTAAAAACAGATTAAAACGTGGGGCGAGTCTTTGCCAAATGTCATCGAAATTTCATTGGATGACGTAAAAAGATACTTATCCATGACCTTCTACATGTATAGTTGTATTTTAGATAGAAAGTCTTTCTCCCTTTTGTTTCTCTCTTTCTCTTTCTCTCTTTTTCTTTCTTTCCTGTTTTTCATCGTGTTTTTATTTTTAAAATGAAATAAACGATTAGTCAATACGTCGATGCGAACGATGTATCTTTCTCGACACCGTCTTGGGGTCATATTCCTCCCACTTTCATCCCTACCGCCCCCACCATCTCTCATCGCTACCTCTTCGATCGGTCTTACGCTTTTTCAAGCGAGATACCGTTCAAAGAAAAATATTCCGTTCTTAGTTCACTTTTTCTATCAGTTTCAGACTAAACGTTCGAACGTTTTCCTTTATCGGTCGTTCATTTTCATTTTTTTTTTTTTTTTTTTTTTTTTTATCGAAGACGTTTATTATCTTTTTCTTTTCTTTTTTCTTCTCTTTTATTAACGTAAGAACGCGATCGTCATGGAATATAACTTTTATTCACAAATATAGAAAAAGAGAAAAAGAGAGACTTTTCGAGGATTATAAAAGAAAATAATAATAATTTATATTACAATTATTTACCATGTATAACTATATGTAACTTTTATATAAAGAGAAAGAGAGATACTTTTCGAAGATTATAAAATATAACAAATTGATATAAAAATATAATAACTTCTATATACTGAATAATAGTAATAATTCATAACACATTTATCTTCTATATATAATTGTATATAACTCTTATACAAAGAGACTCTTATACACTTCGAATATTAAAAATAATTGTTATTAGAATAATCAATAATATATTTATTTAATTTCTGTTTTTCTTGTTTTTTTTTTTTTTTATTTATTTCAGATCGACACTCGCATACTTTCTCATTGTTACATCCAACCCCGATAAGAAGCTTTTCGGAGGTACGTCGACTTCACAGATCAGCTGATGATAGTGTTCAATTGATGTCGAACGAATAAAATTGATCTGAAGATGATCGATTCATCAAGATCATGATTTTATTCAACAAATTCGACTTGTTTTACAAAATCCGAATTATATTTTCGGATGTCATCGATCGAAGAAACGGAAAAAAAGTGGAAGAAGAAGAAGAGTTGTGGAAATGAATAGAAATTTCTCATCGACTCTATTTGAAATTTTTTTATTTACTATGAAAAATGCTTTGGAAGCATTAATAAGTCGATTGTAATCTTCTACTCTTTGCTAGTCATTATAGGAAATAACTGACCTAAATATTTTAGTTGTTCATATCATTTTTTTTTTTTTTGTTAAATACGATCTTTTTAAGATACATAATTATTATTAGATTTACTCAAAAAAATCAATTATCATCGCCTTAATGTCATCATATTTTTACTCGAACTTGAGATCGTAAGCCAAAATGTTATCCTTACTTTTTTTGTTCTTAGGTACAATGGTACAATCTCGAGAAAAGAGAGAGAAAGAAAGAGAAAGTGAGAGAGAAAGAGAGAGAGAGAGAGAGGGAGAGAGAGAGAGAGAGAGAGAGAACGAGTAGACGTAAACAAAAATTTATTGAATCGTCGCAAAATAATCGTATTTAATGTCAATAATATCAAACGTATTTGCACATATACATAAAAATATTAAGTTTCTCTCTCCCGCTCTTTCTCTATCTATTTATCCATCTGTCTTTCTTTCTCTCGATAAATTTGCGCCTTAGATTATTATTATTTTCCAACGGTGAGATAAAAATTAGCTGTCGTCTTTTTCCTCGATAGCACTTTATAAATAAACTATACGAGCGATATTAGACATTTTTACGGTACGGGCGATTCCGTTATATCGTTCAAGGACAACAATGATAAAACTTGTATCGTTCTTTTATTCTCATTAATTATTATTAATATCTATTATTATTATTATTATTATTATTATTATTATTATTATTATTATTATTATTATTATTATTATTATTATTATTATTAGTTGTAGTAGTAGTAGTATTAGTATTATTATTATTATTATTATCGTCATTATCGGTGGAAGATTAATTAATTGTTTGAATGTTAGCCTATGCAAGAATGATTTTTGTTACTTAATTAAAAAAAAAAAAAAAAAAAAAAGAAAAAGAAAAAACGAGAGAGAAATCAATCGAAAGAGTTAATACATTTCTTTCGTTGTTATCGTTGAAAATATTGTTCAGACGTTTTTAGCTGAAGCACAAGCTAGTTATATACATATATGTATATGTATGTAGAGAGAGAGAGAGAGAGAGAGAGAGAATGGAAGAGAGAAAAAGTTAATTACTAGATCATTTTTAACGTCTCATTGTTCTTACAAATGTTACGTTCACTGTCGCTAGTCAAGGATAATAATATATCACCGTTATATAATTTCAAGTATTAATTGAAGTTTAAATACATATGTTTTTGTTGTTAGAATTTTTCTGCTAGCAATAATAATTCATCGATCATAATCGATCAGATTTAACTGTTACTGCACAAAACAAAACAAAAGAGAGCCTTCTTTATACATTTTTTCTTTATAAATTTGTATGAAATGTTAAAACATTCGTCGAAAGTGAAAAAATTTAGATAAAATAAAAGAAAAGAAAAAGAATAAAGAAAAAGAAAAACACAAATACACATACACAAAGAAAAAATAAAGACATGTTTTATTCACGAAAATGAAGCGTTTGTCTAAATTGTACAAATGACGTTGGAGTAATTTTCGTGATAATTTACACAACAATATATTAAAGTCATCTTTTGTAGAGTTGTAAGAAGAAAGTTGAAATTAAGATGAATTTGATATAAAAATTTTATGGTTGAATTTGATATGATTATTAACATCATTTTTCATAAAATCGAAAGAAGAAAACGTAGATTCAAATTCTACAAAATTTGAAAATACGTAAAGGGGGAAACTTCGAAATTGTTATAAAAAATTTTTCGATTCTCGATTGGCTTATTTTTTTCGTAGAAAAATTTTTTTATATGTAATATTGTTAGAAAAAAGAAAAAAGAAAAAGGAGATAAAGAAAAAAGAAAAAACGAGTTTGTTGATATTTCGAAAATATTTCTAATAGTCACGTAATTCTCAGCGATTACAAAATATTTTGTAGTATTTTATTTTTTTGTTTGTTTTTCTTGACAAAAAAGAACATATATATAATATATATTTCCTGTAACTCATACGAGCACGTATCAGTCAATATTTCAACGCACAGATATCACTTATTTGTTCACGACTTAAATACGTTGTGCATAAATACATACATACATACATACATACATACAAACATAAATAGTTTTTCTCCGTGAGAAACATTAACGGCCGTCTAACTCACGAAAGGCAAAAATTTTATTGAAGATGCGAATTAAGAAGAAAAAGAAAGAAAAAAGAAAAAAAAACAAATAAATAAATATGGTGGCCGTGTTGAGGAGAAACTATGAGCGTTTTATTTTTATTTTTCTTACTTATTTAATTTGTTTAACAGAATATAATACAAAAGAAGACGAGGAAGAGAAAAAATATAATAATAAAAAAGATAAAAGAAAGAAGAATTCGAAAACACGCGGAATCATAATGTCTTCCTTCGGACGGCCACTAAGGGAACGCCGTCTCATTTTTACGGCGTCATTTTAGCAGGGTTTATACGAATATTCAAAGTAGTATCACGTAAGATAAACAATATATATATATATATACATATATATAATGTGTGTGTATATATATATATGAATTAGAAAGTTATTAATATATAATTAGAAAGTCCAATTGACTTGGCCATTGAGAATTGAGATTAATTATATTACATGCAATTTATTATAATACATGTATATATAATATATGAACATATATTATGTATTTATATATATATATATATTATATTATATATATATATATATAAACGGAAGGTGCAAGTTATGGGCTTACCGTATAGCGGTTTGCAGCTTACTATTCGCATTACGAAAATAATTTTAGATACCGATTATGTGTTATTTTTTGATCGATCATAGTTTATTTCCTTTATTTTTGTTTTTGTTATTAGAAAAGAAAGAGATCGTTTGATATGCCTAATTGAATATGAACATGTATGTACATGTACTTATTACATTGATAGTTCCTGAAAGATTACAAAAGTATAATATATCAGAGACATTATGATATTATCTAACACTGTACAGTGAGCCTTTAACTAGAGCTGTCCTGTATGAGAATAGGTGCATTAGAATGTTCAAGATAATTATAATCATTTTAAGAAAGATGACCGCGAGGAGATTATAAAACGACGAAGCGAGTTAAATAAACAGATTGATTTACCATAATTAGAGGATTTGAAGTTCGATGACGATCCGTTGAAAATTTGATGAGATTAATATGTTGTTTCAATGCGATTTAATATTTTATGTGAGAACGAACGTGTTGGATTACCACGTTGATAACGTTGTTTTAAAGAAAATTGACCGAGTTTGTGTACGGTTATTTAATGAAAAAAAGAAAAAAAAATTACCACTGTGTAAAGTTAGCGATCTTTGATAAAAAAAAAGACAAATATAACTTGACTGATCTCCGAAACATTTACTCGCAAGAACACCGACGTCTGTTAATCTACATTATAGGCGAATGTTTTAAAGATAAGAATTTTATCTTACTGCTATCTAATGGCCTATACAAGCCTCCATTCCAATAGATAAGAATATATTGAAGAAAAAGGAAAGAAAGAGAAAATAGAAAAAATTAAATAAAAAAGAAAAAGATTATTCGTGTGCTCTGAGTGCTCGAAGTGCTCTGTGTAATGAAGTTATTACAGTACACTAGATATTAACTTGCGCAGTTCAATTTCGAATTATATTCGTTGATGTAAATCGATCGATCAATCGATCGGTCGATCCACTAGCATCGACTTTGTATCATAATAATGTTCATGTAATCTCACATTCTGCAAACTTTTCCAATCATTGAAAAGAAAAAAATAAGATATGCGCATAAACGTATGAACGCGTATTTGCACATACACACACGCGCGCGCGCGCACGCGCGATGATCGTTATGGCGTTTTTTGTGATTGCACTTTAAAATTACAATCTTTAGATGTGTATGTTGTTTTTCAATAAATATAAAATATATTTGCGTTACCGTAAAAAAATACACACATACACACGCATAAACAAAGCCTTCACATTTTGCCGTTGTGTTTGTACGTTCATGTTTCCGAACGTATGAAATAGTAAAAAAAAGAAAAAGAGATTCATCAAATGAAATAGTAAATCTATTAATTAGGCTCATCGTTAGTTGACATTATTCGATATATATATATATATATATATATATATATATATATATATATGTACATATATATACATATATATACATATATATATACATATACATATATATAATTTTAGTTATGTAGATATTAATAAATTTAACTAATTTAGATATTCCATTAAAAAGTTTCTTAGAAATATTTTCGATCACTTTTCTATAGTAAAGAATAGAAATATTCAACAATCGGTTTACAATGACCCTTCAAATTACGAAAGGACACATGTAGATACGTTATTGTTTTGTCTAACGAAATGAGGAAAAAAAAAGAGAAACAAACAAGTGAAGGCACTGGCAGTCGCTTCAGTTTTTGTAAGTTCGTCTTTCTTTTGTCACAATGTTGTTGTCGTGTATACGAGAAAATCGTCAGTCAGATCTTTATCATTCTCCAGAGAAAGTGTCTCTCTCTAAGTTTCTGAGAATTTGTTTTTTCCGTCGATCAACATTCAACGACAATCTATCTCAATCATTCGGTCTTTCTAAAAAAAATTCGAAAGCAATTTCAAATTTCCCGCGATTTTCTTACATCAAAGATGTCTCTCAAGCGTATATTTCCTGAACGCGGCAGCTACAAGTAAGTTCATTGAAGCTTTTTTATAAGCTTGTCTTCGTTCATAATTCATTGCACGAGAAAGAGAGAGAAAGATAGAAAGAGAGAGAGGGAAGGAGAGAAAAAGAAAGGTAAAAAAAGGATAAATTTTGGATTTATACGATCAGAGTAACGACGCCAAACAATTCGATGCAAATGGCTGAGAACAGGAAGAAGACCGAATACGAGCAACCGAACGAAGTTCAGTCCCAAACAACGATGGCTACAGCGTCGGTAATCCCGTCCTCGTCATTATCGACTCTGTCATCAACGCCAATGCCACAAAATCGAAACATAGATTATGATGCAATCGAGATAGCACCATCAAATGCAAATATGGCTTTACATTGGGAAAATCAAAAAAGTCAAAGAAAAGTCGAATTCGATATCGACTCTGGGAGTCATTCGTCGAAGGACAACAAATGCGAAAATTGCCTTATTAATTGTCTTTATTATACGCATGAATGTTGTGATTGTGCCATTTTATGACGACTCTTTTTTTTTTTTTAGAAGATTATACTTAAAGATCTACGATAAGAAATTCGTTGAAAGACTGCTTTAAGAAGAAGTGTTATGTTAGTTACATTGTATTCTCGCATTGTAAAATAAAGAATATGTTTCATGAAAAACATATACGTACATATATGTACTATAAAGATTAATTTTCATGATACGTAACATAAAATGTAAATATTTAATAGAAAAATGTAATTTGAGTGCCATTGATTAGTGTATTATTCGTATTATCAATTGCATCCTATTTTACCGACATGATTGTGGATTATTGTATATGTATGCGTGTGTGTATAATATAGTGTTGGAGAACTTATTTCTATATCTTTTTTCTCATATGAAACTAATGACTATATTATTACACAACTAGTGTGTGTGTGTGTATATATATATATACATATCACACATGCGCATATACTTACTTATGTATAAAAGCTTTTTATATAATGTAAATAATGTACATTTTTATCTATCCTTGGCAGTAATAATTTTGGCCGTTTGTCGTATATGTACGTTGAAGCAAATATAATGTATGATAAATCATAGAAAAAATATTAATAAATCACGACTAGATACTTAAGTTACTTCTATAAATGATTACATTGATATTGCTAGAAAAAAGATTATCTTGGTATTTTTTTTAATAAACTGTTCTTTTAATGTACAATCTAAGATATGAATATGTACTTTTTTCTCTTCCAAGTTAAATAGTATAAGCATGTGCTCATTATAGATGAATAGTACTTCTGTGTATAAGTAGCTTTGATTACAATTGCTTGATAATCGATGTATTAAAAATTTCAATGAAAAAATTTGCTTTTTACCGCTATGATTCACATTGATCTATAATATAAAGAGTAAAGTATTTACAAAGTTGTTCATTTCATCGTCCGATGATCATAGATAGGCACTACTTAAGTCAAAGACGTAATTGTGTATGAACAATGATATGATTTCTTATAAATCACAACGTATGAAATACTTATGACAATAAATTTAAAAATGTTTGCTTTACATACACGCTATTATGATTAATTGGGTATACTTCTGTACAAATTTTTTAGACAATCAAAAATATTGGAAAATCTTTCGCATCCAATACACATGATTGGATTTTAGGTGCAATTTTTCAATAATAATGATTAATAGATCGGTGCAAATGAATTCAACTAATTAAATACACAGCGTCGAATTTGTCGAATATAAATTTTTCTTTACATCATATTATGATTCATATATAGGCAATGGGTGACCCTCGGAATTGAATACCCATTTATCTAAATCTATTAATTGTCTGGTATCATCGAATAACAAATATAAATATTTCAATGTTTCGGCGAACCAAAAACTTTCGGTCATATCTTGTGGTCGTATGTTATGAATACTTCGAACATTCCCAATACTTGTGTATCCATTTTCCACTTTAGTATAATTTTCAAATGCCTATTTATATATAAAGAGATTAAAATATATTTATATGTGTGTGTGTATATATATATATATATATATATATATATATATATATATATAATAAGTAGAATTGCGAATAGACAAGATCAAATTTTAAGGTAAACATGTTAATGCTTACTTGAAATATTTGCCAGCCCCAATCCTGGAAAGTTTTATTTCCTGTGAAATACCACATATAAAAAAGACTTTCTATAAACTCAGGTCGTAGGAGATTATGTGCATCATTTGTTTTCACATACATATCCATTTGATTATCTCCTTCTAACTTCTGTGAGTGGTAAAAAAGAAAATAAAAGGGTTTATTATTAATGTATGTTTATAACTCTTCTAATAAATTTACCTGAATGTTAAAGTAAGTTATTTCAGGAGCAAGAAAAGTTGGTTGTATCGCATATGTTTGATAACAAGTTTTGACAATATCATTTGCAAAAGCCATATGTTCTTGTGGTAAGCCATGATGGACTCCTAAGGCTAATGTACCTCCTAAGTAACATGTAAGATGGTCCTATAAGATATATTTATGAGTATTTTTTTAATTCTTAATGTTGCTATATAGCATTAATATGTTTCCAGAAAGAAATTACCATCTTTGGTCTTGTATCTTTATGCGCACCAACTAATTCTGCTATAAAAAGATACTTATTAATAGCTGTATATTTGACTAGATGTTTCTTAGTTCCAGAAATGCCCAATAAATAGTCATCTCGTAAACTGTAAATAAAGAGAAGCAATGGTCTATCAGAGACACTACTACTATCTCGTGCATTGCAAATGATCAGGAGTTACATGCTTAAAAAAAAATACAGACTAGTCTATGGTCTTCCCAGTTTGTATCCATTGTTTCAATAAATATTCGTAATAGCTGTCACCTCTAGCTCCTAAAGTAATTGTCGCATATTCTCTAAATTGTCCATTGTTTGCATTGATAAAAATTGGAACTAGACCATCGTGTTTCTCTAATTGATGTACATGTTCTGAGACTCTTGCAGCAGCTGCCTACACAATTATTAATTATTATGAAGTATACTTTGAAAAGTAATACCACATAGAGATATTTTTCTTTATACTTCTTTTCTCATTACCTCAAATTTAGGTTGTCCTGAACTACGACTTAAATCACGAAATTCTAATTGAATGGAAGTTACTTCACTAGTACTACTATCAGGCCCCCATTTAGGACTATGTGCTGCTCTAGTCCCTAAATTGACATCAGAATATGGAACACCAGATCTGGTAGAAAATGCTGGCATCATACGATCTCCCAAATCGATCTTAAATTGTATAGACTCAATAATTATAAAATAAAATAATAAAATATGAAATAATATAAATAAATAAGATAATGTACTAAAAAATTTTAAAAAGGTCAATATTGAATTCACCGCTTTATTTAAAAATATTTTTTCTCCACTAAGATGATATGCAGCTAATAATCCTCCTAATACTCTTATTGTTACTTCAAACAGGTTAACATCACGATTCATGGTGAAGACCAAACTATTTTCAATCCATGATTTGGCTTCTGCAAAATCTAAAAAAGTCAAGGATATTAATTTCATAATACTGGAAGAAGATAAAAGTGAATATATATTATACACACCATCATTCAAACCCATCATGTATAAAGTATCTAAAGAGTCTACAATAGTAAGTCCTAAACCAAACCATTCATGATATTTTTTTGATATCGGCTTAACATTGTCATGACCCCAAGCATATTGTTTATACCCATCCCATGAATGTTTAAATGCTGCAACTACTGCTTTTTGTCTACTATTTTGTGGTCCTATAAAATATAATTGTTTATAAATTATCAAGATCATTAATCTATTACTTTTACATTAAATATACCTTCAAATTTAAGTGCGATTGGTTTTGGTTGAGGTGGTTCCCCAATTTGATCATCATCTACTTGATTGATCTCTGGTTGAAATTCTGGTTCTTCAATGACATCACCACCATGACCACCACCAGCAGGTTGGTTAACATTATCTACAACAATATCCTCTGGCACCTAGGAAAATCAGCTGTTAATTGAATAGTGTTCAAAATGATTTTAATACTTTATTTACCTTTTCATATTTTACTGTCTCTTGAACTATATCAACATTATTATACTCATTGTTATTTTGTAAAATAGCATTTTTGGTTTCACCGGGCAAAAGATAAAATATCACAAGTAAAATTGTTACAATAGCAAAGTAGAAAATACTTCTTTGAAACCTTGATAACTGTTTCCATTGCTGTAATAAAATAATAAATAATTAAAATAATAGCTATCATTTAACAATTTAATAATTAAAAAATTATCATCATTTGTGTGCAATATAATGTTTGAAAAATAATTACCCTCCAAAGGCTACGCGAAGTCCCCCGTGTGAAAGCCGCACTATCGTAAATATTTAAACTAATATAATCTGTTTTACCTAAATCCCGGGGAGAAAACATGTTTTTACTGAGGTTAAGTCGTTCTGGCATACGTAATGAACTACGAGTGAGCCAGAAGACATTAAAAGAATGTGATCACGTTTAAAACTGATGGACAAAATGGTCCACATTTATAAAATCTGTAAATATTATCTTTAACACATTTTTATAACACCATTGCAGGATCCGGCATTACGACTTTACACATCAATTCGGAACCGCTTATAGTTACAGGAAGCTAATGTAGATAGCGTTCTAAAAACAGCTGATACAATTCGTACATAGTTTTGTAGTTTGAATTTAGTTTGGTTATTGGTTTAGTTTATTATTTGTAATATCCCGATTTTTATTAATAATTTTTATAGTGTAATAATGACTCTTTCAAATATATCAGGAATACCAGATAAACATTGGC
Source organism: Vespula vulgaris (assembly GCF_905475345.1). NCBI lineage: Eukaryota > Metazoa > Arthropoda > Insecta > Hymenoptera > Vespidae > Vespula > Vespula vulgaris. Next base: position 6,535,646 of record NC_066587.1, on the reverse strand, counting down.
AACCTCCTTTCGTGGCTTTTGAGACAACGTAAGACAAATATATAAATATATAAATACCGTTTCTAACGTGTAATTTTTTGTTAGTGATATATTTTTTCTATTTCAGTATGGGTGAAATAGTCATTGAATTATACTGGAAACATGCACCTATAACGTGTAGAAATTTTGCTGAATTGACACGTCGTGGATATTACAATGGTACAAAGTTTCATAGAATAATTCGTGATTTTATGATACAAGGTAAAACAAGGTTGTGTTTTGTAAAACTTTCATTGAATATTGCACATGATATTATAAATGTATGCGTCTATACAGGTGGAGATCCAACTGCTACAGGAAAAGGTGGTATGTCCATATATGGAGATAGTTTTGATGATGAAATTCATGATGATTTGAAACATACTGGCGCTGGTATATTATCCATGGCAAACTCTGGACCAGATACAAATGGATCTCAATTTTTTATTACATTAGCACCTACACAGTGGTTAGATGGAAAGCATACTATATTTGGTAAGATTAAAAATTATAATATATACGTATATATGTATCAATTATGATTTTATAAGAGTGGTCCTAATTTAAACGAAATCTTGTGTTTTACCATGAGCAGGACGAATTCATTCTGGTATGGCAATAGTAAAAAGAATTGGTCTTGTTGAGACAGATAAGAACGATAGACCTATCGATGATGTTAAAATTGTTAAAGGATCAGTGAGAAATGCATAAATCTTTTGAATGGAAGGTTTGTATTATAGCCGATTGATCTAAGTAATAAGGTAATACTATTTCTATTATGTGATGTAAAATATTACTCTGCATAAAATAACTAAAAGAAAGAAATTGATATCGTTATATAATAATACATATAAAATAACAAACTGATTAAATGTAACTACTTTTTTGATAACATTGAAAGAAGATTATAAGACATCCATTTATTAAAGTATAAAATTTAACATTTTATTACCCTTGTATAATGTATTAAAATATAAAAAAAACAATAAATAGCGAATGCGTTTTTTAAGCAAGACGCAAAATATATATTTTTACAATCTATTTCAGTATACGCCGCTTTTTTTTCTATACGTATAAATTAATATTTAATTAAGCAATGAAATTGATATTTGTTAATAAATATATCGCAGATAGTAGAAGCAGGAGATTAAAGTAAATATGGATCAACTGGAAAAACCAGGATTAGTATGTTCTATAACACATCGACGACAATAACGTTTAACTGCGCGGTATCCAACCCAAGTTACTCTAGGGCATTCTCCGATATTTAACTGTCTCAAACCACGTACGTAATACGCTAATGCTTCCAGTCCAGCATCTGTGATTCGTTCGCAACCACAAAGAGAGAGCTTTTTCAAATTAGGACAGCCTGTGGAAAGAGCCTCGAGTGTGGCATCACCGATATCGCATTTTCCTATGTCAAGAGCTCTGAGCCGTGGACATCCACGTGCCAAAGCCGAAGTAGCGCTATCACTGAGTGCTTCGCAACCACGTGCATTCAAGTAACGTAATTTATAACAATGTCTGGCTACCACAAGCAGACCGGCATCAGATACACGGTCGCATTTACCAACAGAAAAATATCTTAACGATGGCCCTAGACGTGCGGCCACTTCACGTACACCAAAATCTGTTATTTTTGCGCAATCAGATACAGAAAGTTGTCGTAAATTTCCACAGTAAGATGCAATAGCAACGAAACTGGCATCGGTTATACGTGCGCATCGTCGGAGATAAAGGCACGCAAGTTGTGGCATACGGGAGAGCGTTAATACCAAACCAGAATCTTCAATATTGTGACAATCGCTTAAATCAAGCGATTGTAATTGCAACGATGTTATCCGGCTACAAGCTTTAGTCACACTCACACATCCAGTTAAATCTAATTCTTTTAAATGCACGCAATTATCTAAAATGGCAGTCACATTAGCATCCGTGACGCGTCGCGAATGACGCAAAATTAGAGAAGTTAAACTTAAAAATGGCAGTTGTCGAAAGACTCCAGGAAGACCTGTGGCACCTTCCAATATCAACCGGCGAATACAAGAATGACATCCTCGCTGTGCTAAAGCATTTAGTGCTATAGTCGCATTTTGAGGATACTGTATCTCAACTTCCTTCCATAAGGATGGATGCCACGCTATTTCCCATAGACGTCTACAAGTTTGCGCCAAAGCACAGCGATCTCTAGTACTTAACCAGGAGAAAATTTTTAATAACAACTCATCGTCAAGTTGGTAAAGACCTGTAACATATGCTCTTTTCTGTTGTGACAGCGGTTGTTGTCTCGTAGGTACAGATGTAATAGCAGATGAGGAAGGCACACGGCAACCACTGTTGTCAAGAGTATGGTATCCAAGATCAATTGCATCAGAGGATGGCCTGTATAAAGACACTTTCTGTGTTGTATATCCGATTCCTCGTTCAGAGTTATTTTTCTCCCCAAAAGATGGAAAGAGGAGTGGACAGGATCCATCCATTCCATGCTCTGATTTAAAAGAAGAAAAAATTTTAATTTAATTAAGATGTTAAAATATAATGAAAATTTAAGATAAGAAAAATATTAACAAAATTTATTTAACAAACAAATTCTGTTATTATTAATAGTTCAAAATGTGAACGTTTACAATTTTTAATTTGAAAAAAAATTCTTGCTTTATTCTCAAATTTCGCGCGCATATCGATATGCGAATATAAACTGTCAATAGAAGAAAATAAACATTTTACATTATCTTCTATGATAAAAAATTGTGAAAACAATTTACTTACAATCACGTTGACAAGCAAAGTGATCAATGATATTCTCTAACATTACTGAGCATTATCGATCTATCCGTCAGTTCCTCCATTTTGATCTTGCGGTCCAGTTGTTGAAGCAGTTGGATACATCTTGATCGATCTTTACGAATAATTAAAGTTCAAACCATTTTCTATATGTTCACGTATCGATGAACGCTTCGTAATTTTGTTAGAATATTTTTTACACTTTCTACCTCTAAATATAGGAATAAATCTGAGCGAAATTAATGGAAAAGATTTTCCACACGTTTATAGTTTCCGATATACTTTATGCCGTATTCTTACATCACGATCGATAGGTTGTCAAGATCACTCGAATCAAAGATCGAAAGTATGAAGAGAACTTAAACACATTTTCGTCACATCTGATTGGACAATATATATCAACGTTGATTGGTTGATTCTAATGTAGCTAAGAAATGTCTTAATTTCACTATATTTTTGTATATTGTACGAATATGTTTGTATTATTGACTTATCAAAGCACATTTTTGTATTTTCCATCGAAAATTAATTATTTTAAGTTCTCGAATAGGAAAAATCGAGATAAAGATAAGTCATCCCTACTACGCGTTACACGTAGATGGTATTGCGAGATATCGCAAGAGTCATTACATTTGCGCATGCGCGGCGCCGATTCTGAAGGTTATAAATACAGCTCACTTCCAGTAGATGAGTGAAGTTGTCAGAGTTGAGTTAGTCGCACGATGGCGCGACATGTTGGTCGCTCGTACACACCGGCAGTTTTTCTATTATTCGTTATTGCAGTTATTCGATTAACAAGAGGCAATACATTGACAGACGTAGTGAGTCCGTTGAGTAATCCTAACGTGACCGCTGTAAGCGTGTTAAATCTACGGGATTCGTTCTTCCATGAAACACCTTCGTTTCGTTCCGACTACTTGATAGAGCTATATGGGACCGGCCTCGAAAGTAACTTATCATTACATTGGTCGGATGATGGTAGTGATTGTGAACGGAATAATGTACTCAAGAACATTTGGATTTCGATGTCAGGCGATCGTGCGATGTACACGTTTTCCGAACTTCCGGACTTTAAAGTAAATACGGTCTATTTTTGCCTGAAAAACGGTGAACGATGGACCAATCTTGGAAGTAATTTTACGGTGAACTTACCTTCGCGATCGCAGTAAGTATATATATACACACACATATATATATATACATGTTTATGTACGTATGTGTATGGTACGATTGGTATGCGAGGGTAATTTTCCTTACGTGTAACAAAGAAAAAGAAAAAAGGACGAATTGCTGTCTACCTACGTTGCAACCTCAGAAGATGCCGGTTATATGATATAATGTGATTTTTTTCCTCATTGTGTAAGACACCATTTTTTTTTCGTACACTTTTGCATTTATTTGTCTACTATCTTAGCATATTATCGCATATAATGTAGTTTTATCGTGATAATAGTATCTTTGATTAAGTCTTACGTTATATATTTTTTGTCCATGTAATTCTTATTCCATCTATGATATATATATATGTGTATTATATATATATATATATATATATATATATATATATAAAACGAAATTTGAACTAAATTTAGAGTACCAGCAAAAAGATATATATATATATGTGTGTATATATATATATATATATAGATAAAACAATATTATAATGTAATTTTTATTCTATTGTAAATATGAATTGATGTGCGAATAAATGATTTAGACATCTCTGAAAGTTACGAACGTCTCGTTATCACTGTATACATTTGCAACAAATTTAAGTGTACTATAGATTAATCTTCATCAACATTTGTTCTCATAAACATTAGAACATTAATTTATAGAGGACAACTGCGTACATTTTACTTTGCATGTATTTTGCTTTGCATGTGCATAGTACTTTGTTTTATTGTTCACAATAAATCATTCTTTTGTCTTCATTTGAGATAATTGTTTATCAATAAGCAATAACAATAAATATTATTTTATAAATAAATAAAAACAAAGGTTCGATATAAAGTGTAAATATATAGAACATAAATTAATCAGATTGATCTAATGAATATAATATAAATTCGTATAATAAGAATTTTGTATTTTTATACATTGAATAGTGTAATAAAATTGATGTATTATTAATGTATATATAATATTATAAATTATTTTCTTTGTTAAGAATTTTAATTAGTTATTTTTATCATAATTTGAGATTATACTTGTTATTTGACCATTATTCAGATACTCTAGGTTGGATGTATAAAAATAGATTTATGTTTGACCTACATTTAAGTGTTCCAATATTTTTACATTGAGCAAATATTTTAAGAAAGAAAATCATATATAAGCCTACTTCATTCAAGTTCTTCAATGAATTAACAGTTTATCTATAGATAAATTTTATGTCCATTTTCTTTAATATGTTTAATTTTTAATTTTGTGAAAAATATATAAACGTCAATAAAGTTCTTTGTAGTGTATAACATTTTTTGTGCTTATTATGTTTTCTGTATTGAGCCATGGTTTCCTTTTACATACTTCTTGATTGCTTGCTATCAGACTGATGACTAATTATCTATATCAGTGTATCCAATTACTTTTTATATACGTTGCAAGTTTGCTAGTGATTATTATCTGAAATATGTATTTAGTTAGTTATACTACATTTTTATAACATTGATAAATGCTGTATCAATGTTATACAAATATGTTATAATTTTTATATGTATTTCTATTATAAATCTTACGTTTTTTATCTTCATAAAAAAAAATACTGACATTTTTTAAGTAGGTCATTGTACTCATTTTATATCATATACTTTTTATTAAGAATTTGAGATATTATCTTTTATATAAACATGGTATATTTGTCCTTCTACCTTGGTTTATATATCAATGTTCAATTGATACAATTATTTTAACCTTTAAAATTAAGAGGACCGTTGCAAGAGAGAATAACAAGTATGTTTGGTGTAGCTTCTACAAAATTGAATAATATTTCAATTTATAATTGTTTCCTGACCATTTGTATTCTCTATAGCAACTGAATATTTCATTCTCAGAAAATATTTTCGCACACGTCGTGCCAATTCACATGTACCTGACATCGATGAAAATGAAAATGTACCATCGACGCAAGTCCGTACAAACATTTACATTGAAGGCCTGAGAGTTGAGTTAGCTGATAAGGATCCTAGCTACACCGAAGAAGGTATTCCAGAGATTTTGGCTGGTACCAAAGCAGTAATACGGTTATTCGGATCTGGAATTACAGAAGGTACTTTAATCACATTTACGGATATACCACAAGAGAGGGATTCTATTTGTGACAAAATAAAGAGCAATGAGTTTCAAGTAAGAGAAAGTTATTATTTACATACCAAAATTAATTCAAAAGCTTGTAGAATCAATTTTATAATTTGAATGCATGCAAAAAAGAATTTAAAAGCTCTTTGTGAATGTAAAACTTCTAAACAGATAATTAAAGCAGACAATTTTTTTATTTTATTGCTTCTAGGTGAAAAATGTAGAGAAAAATACAGCAACCATTGATGTAGTTCTACCACTTGGATCTCCATTTTTTATTTGTGCAAAACCACCAATGTATGAAGATGGCCAAAGTGATTATGTGCCTTTTAAACATCAAGGCATAGCATCATGGAATATGGTGAGCGTTATATTTTTTCTTTTAGATGCATATATATTTTGATATTACTAAGGTAAATGTAATATTAACTATTTACAGTCAATATATTTCAGATTCGTACATATGAAAAAATGTTACCTCTTTGGCTTACCATTTTAATCATTCTCCTGTGCCTCAGCTTTTCTGCTTTATTCTCTGGCCTTAATTTGGGTTTGATGGCAATGGATAGAACTGAACTAAAAATACTTTGTAACACTGGTACAGAAAAAGTATGTTATATAGATATAGTTGATTATATATTATTTTTTTCTTAATTCTGAATGTTATAGAATTGTTTAATTTACTATTAAAATATCAATATCTGATTTTTTAAACAATTGTTAAATGATTTAATTATATTTTAGGAAAAACAATATGCAAGGACAATACAACCAGTGAGAAACCATGGAAATTATTTGCTTTGTTCTATTTTGTTTTCAAATGTCCTTGTCAATTCATTGTTCACTATTTTGTTAGATGATTTAACATCTGGGCTAGTTGCAGTCATCTGCTCAACACTTGCTATTGTTATCTTTGGTGAAATTTCACCACAAGTATGTATTTTTCAAAATGTAATGTAACTATTATAACATTTATGAAGCAAATACTTAATGTTTTTCTTTATAGGCCATATGTAGCAGACATGGCCTATGTGTTGGTGCTAAAACAATTTACATTACAAAATTAACTATGATAATAACATTTCCATTAAGTTATCCAATTAGTAAAATTTTGGATGTTTTTCTTGGTGAAGAGATTGGTAATGTGTATAATAGGGAAAGATTGAAAGAACTTGTTAAGGTGAGCATTTATTTAAAAACAATAATTTGATGAGTTAATAATATTTTTGATGAGTATAAAATTTCTATCATAAACAATACTACTATAACTATATCATAAATTATAGGTTACAACAGGATATAATGATCTAGAAAAAGATGAAGTTAATATTATAGCTGGAGCATTAGAATTACGGAAGAAGACTGTTGCAGATGTTATGACAAGAATTGAAGATGTGTATATGCTAAATTATAATGCAATTTTAGATTTTGAAACTGTATCTGAAATCATGAAATCAGGTATACATTATTTTTTTCTTTTTTAATTTCACTTTAATTATTTATCGCATTTATATTAGTTCATAATGATTTTATTGATATGATTTTTTTATTAATAATGATTTTATAATATTTTATTAATATTAAGACAACATGATATTATGACAACATTATTATATTATTTTAACATATTCAACAAATTAAAATTTAATATAAATAAGATGTAATCTCTTATTGAGATCTAGATTGATTAAGAATTAATTTAAAATAATGTTATCTAACTTATCAAACACTTATGTTAAGCGAGCGATTGTACTATCTGATTAATTAATTATCTAAAAATAATTAGAAACATTGTTAAATAATATTACTAATACGTGATTAACTAATATTCTATTTACAGGTTATTCACGAATACCAGTATACGAAGGAACTAGAACTAATATAATAACGATGTTGTATATTAAAGATCTTGCATTTGTTGACCCTGATGATAATATGCCGCTTAAAACACTTTGTCAGTTTTATCAAAATCCATGCAACTTCGTTTTCGAAGATGTTACATTAGATATAATGTTTAAACAATTTAAAGAAGGTATATTCTATAAGTATAATTCTATGTAAATAGTTTTATTTACAAGTTTTTATAATAAAAATCTTTCATTAATCTTTTATTCTTATAGGTCATAAAGGTCATATGGCATTTGTTCAAACAGTTAACAATAAGGGTGAAGGTGATCCTTTCTATGAAGTGATAGGTTTAGTTACACTAGAAGATGTTATAGAAGAATTAATTCAAGCAGAAATTATAGATGAAACAGATGTATTTAGTAAGTTAGATCAAAATATCTGAATATAAACGCAGTAAATTGTATTTATTAACGTAACATTTATTTATTTATAGCCGATAATAGAAGTAAACGTAAAAGGCAAGCTCGGACAAAAATGCAGGACTTTACTGTGTTCGCAGAGAAGAAAGAAAATCAGCGTATTCATATATCTCCTCAATTAACTTTGGCCATGTTTCAATACTTATCTACAAGTAGGAAGAAGTGTTACCTTGAGATTAGTGTAGACATTATTATAAGGCATTTAGCATATATCTGAGCATAACATATGATTCACAGCTGTAGATGCTTTTAAACCTGATACAATATCCGAAACTATTCTACGTCGTTTACTTAAACAAGATATCATTTATCACATCAAAGTCAAGACCCGTGAAAAGGCCAGAAATGACCCTGTTGCAGTAATTTATCAGCAAGGAAAAGCAGTAGATTATTTTGCATTGATATTAGAAGGTCGAGTAGAAGTTACAGTTGGTAAAGAAAATTTAATGTTCGAAAGTGGTCCATTTACATACTTCGGATCTCAAGCACTTACTACGAATATAGGAATAGGTAAAAAAAAAAAAAAAACCGTATATTTGTATATTTAATTACGCATATCCACATTAATGATATTTATATTTAATGTATTTATTATATTCTAGCTGAATCTCCCACAAATGGAAATCCTCAAAATCTTGGAAGTATTCAATCGATCAATTTAGATAGTATATTACGTTATACATTTATACCAGACTATACTGTTCGGGCAGTAACAGAAGTATTTTATGTCAAAGTCAAAAGATCTTTGTATCTCGCTGCTAAACGTGCCACCCTTTTGGAACGAAGCCAAAAAGATCCTTTACCTAGTCAAGATCAATTTGATGATGAAGTAGAGAAAGTACGTAGGATACAAATTTTTCAACGACAATCCAAAATCAATTAATATTAATTAGATAATACAAGGAAAAATTTTCTTTTTAGTTATTACATTCCTTGGATGAGGATGACCGTAGCGTACCAGAATCGCCAGTTTTACCAAAAGACAAAGAAATTGAAACCAGTAAAGAAAAAGAAGTTAAAAGTCAGTCACCAATTCGAAGTGCAACTGCCCCAACATCTCCTCTTCCAGTCAGTGCAAGTCCAGTCACAAATTCTAAATTTGTTTCATCACATAGCGATCATAATGGAAAGATAAAAAATTCCCCGATAAAAGTATGTCACTTTGAGCTTGCATCATTTTTTATTCTAAGTTCTTGTCGTTTTAATTTACTTTGACGTTATAATTTATTTAAGGCACAAAATACAGCCACTCCAACAGGAATGGGCAAAATGAACTTAGATTCTGACGTACATATAAGTCAGTCAGAAGCTGTTCGACTTTTGTCTGGGAAGAAATCATTGGATGACGAGGAAAGAACAACTTTATTAGTTAAACAAGATCGTTCTTAACGCTTACAGAATGGCCGACGATATACGATAATGTCGGCAGTTGGAATAGTATTAAAGATACCAAGCAACGAAGGGCAGAACATACGTCTATGACATATACAGATGTTTTGGCATTAGGTACTTAACAAATTACTTAAATATCTAATGTAAACAATACTAATCCAATTATGAGATTCTTATGCATTTTATATCATCGCGATTGGCTTAGAAACTGTACCCAATTCCTCGATAAAAAATATATCTATTTTGCTCAGGGGAAGTTGCCAAAAATGTTCATATATATATTCATAGAACATTATTCATTGAATAGCTCATTTCATGAACAATCATACGTGCATCACATACCACCGTTTAATGGCATTTAGCGCATGGTAGAAAAAATATTCCAATTTAATCTCACACGTTCCATCAAGTCTCTTTTTTCATTAAGCAGCTAAGTACTTACAAAGGTGTTCAGTAAAGACTGAACATGTATATAAATAGAAGTAATAACTCATTAACCCATTCAGTGAATAAGTGCTCGTAGGTTACATTATATTTTAATTAGAAAGAATAGGAAAAGAAGTTCTGAATATTAATCGTGTTGCTAGACTCTGTGTTGCATACACTTCTCAATATACTCTACATTAGCATTTAGATACAATATTGAATACTTTTCAGTGTAGTGACACTATGTATTTACATAGTAATTCTTTCTCTTCTTTCATAGAACCTAATTAAGTTTATCTACGAGCGCTCTAGGGTTAATTTTAAGAGTGTTTTTATTTTATAAAAGATTTTATGATTTATTTATTTATATTATTTATGTAGTATACATACATACATACATATATATATATATATATATATATATATATATATATGTATTATATCATTTATGGATTTTATGAGGAGAATAGTTCAATCTAAAAGAAAGGCTCCTTTAATATTCTGCGAAAGAAGTTTTTCTACAACAAGCACTTCCCTTTACTTACTGTGAATATAGTATGAAAATGTGTTTTTTTTTTTCCTTTAAGTATTGATGTAATGATTTTTAATATCAAAAGTAATAGATTTGTGGGTACAGTTTTTTTGCTGATCTAGTAAAAGAAACAGGATGATTAATATTAATTAAAACCTTATAATTATTATTGAAAACTTTTGTGTGGAAATAAGTTTATTTAACAATATTATAAAAAACCGTTGTATGACCAAACACAGGTGGATATTAAGCAAAAACAGTACAAAGTAATAAATTTGTAGGTATATATATGATTGAAGAAATTATTAAGTATTTTTCTTGGTGCAACGGTTGTTCATTTTGCTTAATAAATTATATCCTTTATATTTTACATTGAGTAATAGGTGCCCTAAAAATAATTAGTGGTAAAAAGATATATTTGATACGTAATTAATGTAATCGTATTTTTATTCTGTGCCTTAAAATATCTGGTAGATATAAACCTGTTTAATCAGCTTTATTAGACCAAGTGTTGCCCTAAAGAATATTTTAGTAATCATTCGAAAAATATATCTGTTAATTTATTTTCTATTTCTTTTTATAACCCTTGAACATTTAATTGTAATTTCGCACAATATGTATATATATATATCAAGTGTATTAACATTAGAAAAGAATTATGAACATTATGTTATACTTCACATATATACGTAAAAAACGTATTCAAAGTTATTACTAAATATCACTAAAAATGTGGTAGTATTACTTGCAAGAGACATAAATCAATGAAATTATTGTATGCTTGAGATATTTTAATGAATTATAAATTAATTGCAAAAATGGAATAGTATAAATATAATCCAATCTGAATAAATCTTCATATACAAATAATGGATAATAGAAACAATATTTAACTAATAAAAATATATTTCTTCACTTCTATAATTTATATTGCAATATAGAAAAAAAAATAGGACTCAGATTACATTATTTCTGAATTAATAACAAAGGCAATTTGTGAACATATCTCCCAATTGTTAAAATAAAAAAATAATATTTTAAGTTTGTTTAATAGAAAAGTAATGTAGAGCGAGATATCGTTTGAGTTTTATAATCTATTTTATTTTTGCTATTTACTCTAATTTTTTTAAATAATATAATTGTAGAAGCTGCCATATATTTAATATAGTACAATTTTTATCGTTCAAAATTTTAATAATTAATTTATTTTTGAAATTAAATAAGATTAAATTAATATTGGTTGTGGGTATATCTCTTTTTGATTATAATTTGCATACCAGATACAAATTAAAGTACTTATTTATATGGCCATACATGCATAGAGAGGTCATTAAAATTAAACTTCACATTGTCAATTCATGAAATATTGAAGGAATATTTGTGACATTGTTTTAATGATATTATTTTAGTATTTATATTCATTTTATTTTATTTTATTTTATTTTATTTTTGTTTTTAAGAAATACACTTGTACTTATCTTATATATAAATCGAAATCATTTTGCGTAACATGCGAAATAGAGAGAAATATTTTTTTAAGTTTATAAATATTTTATTCGCGTTCTGAAAAATTTTCAGAAATATCAAAGATTAATTGAATCTACAATTTGTTACAAATTAGATAAATTAATATTGATTTATAAATGCTTTTATAAGTAAATTTTTAGGTGCGTTTTATCGATATAATATACGTGTGTGTTTTTCATCTAAAATTAACAACTATAACAACAATAACAATAGCAATAATTTCATTATGATTCTTAAATTTTATATTGTTTCAACTTATCATGCAACAACCATTTTTAATTCTGATTCTGTTTCTATAGTAATAAACTATTTTATATACTCTATACTAAGTTTATATTGTAAAAGAAAGTCAAGTCAGTATGTGCATATTAAAAAAAAATATCACATATAACTCTTTGAAGCATGACGATATACGTAGTATTACACAAAAGTTGTTTCACATATAATAATAAAAATTTATTTTTCTTGTTGAAATTTATAAATAGAATAACTCGGTCAGTCTTATTGGAGAAATTTTCTCCTCGAGTATTAAATAGGAGGGGGTATGTATAAGGTGCTATTTTAGCAGTAAATATACGTTATATTGCTGTTGATATATGAGTAGGACTGTATATAAACCTCTTAATAAACTTCAAAGAGTTACAATGCACATCTTACACGACCAGAAATATTATAACACACATTTGTAAAATGTTTTAGCAATTGCATTATTTTCCAATTGTTGATCAAGTAGTTAAAACATTGATACTGATGCATTTGCTAAAATATAAAAAGATAAATCGTACGTAGTGATATAAAAGTATGTTCACAGAGATGTTAAACCTATTAAGATTTTATATATTTTTACGAGATTACATCGTTTACATCTTTTACTTAGTTTTCTGTACTATCTATTGTATGTCCATTGTATATATTACATATGTGTGTGTGTGTGTATGTGTGTGCGTGTATTTGTTATTTTTAATACATTGTATGTAGCACTTTATGACAATGTAATGAGCTTTAGTTAAACATAGTTACGTCGAGGAAGTGTTATTACATACTATTTACATAAAAATAAGAAGCCGGGTTTTACTCTCTTTCTCTCTTATACCTTCTATACTTGCGTGTGTGTTATGCGTGCGTGAATGTGAGCGTGTGCGGTGTGTGTACACATATATACACATATGTACGTGCATAAATACACACACAAACTCATAATATGTGTATAAAGACAACAATGACAAACAATGCGATCTGTACAAATCAGTTTAAGTAAAAAGAGATTTGTGATCTTCCATAGTTAATACAATAATCATTAAAATATTGCAACATTCGACATGCGATGATAGGTAGTACTTATGCATGTTTTTGACAAATCTTATATTGTTTCGATTCAATAGAAATATGTTCTTAAAATTCAACATAAGCAAAAGAAAAAAATCTATTTGGTCTGTAATATAAAAATAAAACAATTACTTCTACCATCGATTTGGTTATTGTTAACGATGTGTATAAGTAACATTAAGCGAACATTGAAAATTCATAAACTCTTTCGTTTGGATTTATTGTATTTGAATTATCGCGGCATTTTTGTTAAAAAGGAAAAAAAATCCATCGATTATATACGCTATTGTCATTAAAAAGAGTCCAATGACATTTGTGACTTTGCTGTCTTCAAGGTACAGCGATGACTTGCGCGGCATATTTTATAAAGCTTTTCTTCGAAGCAGAAGCTCACCCTACAAACGATGGTGGCTCGAAGTTGGCCAGTCAGTGAAAAGCATTCGTTAGAGACACTCGTAACGTTCATTGCATCTATCGGTTGTTGTGTTTTTTAACAATTTTTATATTCTTATATCGATATTAATCAATTCATTAATTTTTTAAGATCAATTAAATAAAGTGAAAAGTTTAGTTTGATGAAGAACGACTGGTATTTGAATTTTTTAAATTGGCGGGAAATTTAAAGTCCTCGTAATATCGGTGTTATGTTGAACATCAGAAAAATATTAATATCTAGATAATGTAAAAGAAATTTATTTTATCTTACCAGAGGACAAAAATCGTTTAAACTACTACATTGACTTAAGATCTTCAGGTACGATCTATACGTTTTTATAATAATTTTAATGAGAAACGTTCGACTTTGAAGAGAATAACGAATAGAATAGAAAGACAAGATTTCTCAAGTTCAACGCGATATCTATTTTCGTTTGTTAAAGAAGGAACGATGATGAAATGTATGTACGTACATAAATCGTGAAAGCAACGTCAGAACGTTGAATTGCAATAAAATCGTTTATTAACCTCTAGATCGTGACACGTAACACTACAAGTGAACTATCATTGTTATGTTTATAGAAGGTCGTTAACTAATAATCTTTCTATCAAACTCAGAATACTATTTTTTTATTTTACTATTAAAAAATCAATGTTACATAATTCTTAATGTCCTTCAAAATAATTTTAAAAGAATCACAGAATAGTAACACTGTGTAATAACATACGAAGTTCTTAGTTTATTATTCCGAAGCAAAAAACGTCGACCATCGATCGATCAATTTTAAAAATTCACAAAAATTCAAGAATCATTTATTATATCTTTCTAAAAATTAGATAGATTTAATAAAGAATTCAAGTTATTAATATTTATATATATATATATTATTATAATATTTTATTGTAGTAATAGACGAATAGTTTAAATACTAAAACAAAAAAGAGATACAATCTTTTCTGGTTTTCAATATCTCTTCCTTGTATAATGGTTAATTTTTCGAAGTCTGTTTAGGCAAGAAAAAGAAAAATGACGGACGAACATATGACTCGTTTACCAAGTGAATGATTATTTAATGTGTCTGTATAAATGTATAAAGGAAGAATCTAAATGTAACGAATGCACATACACACGTAATGCTCCTCCACTTTTATCAATTATACAAGTCGATGCTTTTTCGATATATTCATGTTAAAAGATAAAACAGGACTCATGATCGATGTACGTTGATTACATGCTTCATAGAAACTTACGGATGAAGTAATTCGAAGGGGTAAATGATAATGAAAAGAAAATACTTTTTTTTTTTTAAAAGAATAATCTTTCCCGTTTCCCAAAAGTTCACTTTGGCGTGTAATTAATTAACAACCATAACCATGTACGACGCTAAGCTTAAACATTTTGACAAGATTTATATTACGCTAGTAAAGTAAAGTATATATTTGTAGTCTTAATGTGAGAACATATATGCAGAGATATAGAAAATCGTAATCACTTATCACACGACATTGATACGAGCAAATAACATAGGCGTAGGATGATAATTATCAATTCGTATTAGGTATAATAGCTTATCCTTCTTTCATTTAATTGACATTTGATTATCATTCGATAGAATAATTATATTTTCATCAGTATTTAATAAACAATTGTCTTTTGTTATCCGATAATATATTTAAATATATTGCATATTCTATTCATTTTAACAAATAAATAACAATTTTTTTCATTCTAACATTGCTATTGTAAATTGCAAGATGGCGCCTTTGATTCCCGCCATTCTAAATGAAATAACGCGGGAAATTTACTATTCAAATCGGATGTACTTGTCGAATGCATCGATGCCTCATTTCGTTTTGATAATGCAACCCTCATAATGAATTCTTAGCAACACAATTTATGTACATATATGTGTGTGTGTGTGTGTGTGTGTGTGTGTGTGTGTGTGTGTGTAAAGCCTTATAAATAAATATATATATTCTTTTTTTTTTGAAATTCAACCAAAGGACATGACTTCCTTATAAAATTAATTAAAAGCGGAGATATCAAAGTTTTAGAATCAATTATCTTACCGCATTTCTATCGTTCATACTTTAATTATATGCAGATTATGTGCTTAACAATATGAAAATCTTTTGCGCAACTATTTCATCTGAGACCGTATCTTTTTTTCTTTTTTGTTTGTAAAAAGTTTAAAAAAGTTTAAAACTTAATTACTTAATTAGAATATTTCTCTATGGATGTATATAGAACGTAAAATTGGTATATTTACCAAAGATCGAGCAAAGGATAGACGAAAATCTCAAATTTGATGATGTGGGCAAAGAAAAGCAAGAATTGGTGATGAGCGATGCATGCGGATTTCTTAACAGTGATAAATCTTCGAAGCAACGTTTACTGGTTTAAATGTCTAGTTAGTCGTTTGCGGTAAGATAAACAAGAATAGATATCTATATATATTTACGTGGGTGTGTGTAAAATACAGAGTTAATACCGAGAAGAAAACGACAATTTGTTGAAGAGAAATGAAGCTTCGATTCCGTTGAAAATCGTTTCTTTCGGATATTAAAAAAAGCTTTTACGAGATCCCTTTTGCAGATTTATTACCGAACGATTTTCTTCTTGTTTTTCCAAGCTTTTTGTTCTTGATCAAAAAGGGAGAAGATAGACTTTTATATCGAAAAACGAATTTCTTGTTATCTTAAATCAAAATAAAAAAAGATATATATAACGCGAAAATGAAAATTATGTTTACTAAGATACTATACCGATAAAATAAATGTTTGCAATACATAAACTCGTAAATAGAATACCAAGAAAATATGTCGTAGAGTCTAAGAAAAATAAAATCAAGCATACATAGATCTTGTCGCGTGTTAGTATCTAATAATAACTTAATAAGCTCAGAACGAAAGCATAGTAAATTGGAAGGACGTGGTTTCTTCAGATAAACCGTGACCATGACGGTAGACATCATGTCTCTTTTTTCTCTATTGTAGATATTTAGTTCGAAGGTCGAGCTTTCATCTCATGGATTTAAGAGTAATTACTTTTAAAAATACCTCGAAGGCCGATAAAAATGTCTTCTATCGAGAATCTTCTTCTTGCAAGCTTGCATATTGATAAGTTTCGGAAATGAATCTAGTCGATTAACTTGATAGATTGTTAATTAATGACAAATATATTTCTCTTTTTATTTTCTTTTTTCTTGTATTCTTTGTTTATCACAGTATAGATGGAAGAAATCGTTGAGCAACTATGAGGGTAGATTGTTCTGCAAAAAGAATGACATATGTAATAGGTGTCAAGAAGATTTGACAAGAGAGAAAAAGAGAGAGAAGGAGAAAAAGAAGACAAACATGAATTCGTCCTATCGATGGGGGAAAAACGAATATGGCAGCAAATATCATTTTTCTTATTATAGTCAGTTTGGTGAAAGGAACGAAGCAGTTGCTGTGGAGGTATGATATAAAAAAAAATATATATAAAAAATAAATATTGTTAAAAATTCATTTGACCCATATCGACTTAATAAATAAGAAAACTATAAAAAAAAAGAAGAAAAAAAAAGATAATTCTTTTCTTTTTCTTTCTTCAGGTGACAGTACTTCTCATTACGTTCATCGCAGCGATCATTGTCAATGTTGGGATGGCCGTTTGTGTGCTCAGGTACAAAGAGATTAGAACGCCCACGAACTTGTGTCTGGTGAACTTGGCTGCAGCGGATCTACTGTTTGCTCTTGGTATCCCAGTGGTTGCTTACACCAGATTGACGCAATCTTGGGAACTCGGTGACGCAGTTTGCGCATTATTACCATATTCCGAGGTAATTCTACTTTTTTTTTTTCCCTATCTGTTATTATCATCGCTCACAAATCTCTCATTGTGACTACAACGATAAGAATCCGTAAAGTCAATGCTCCTGTGAAAAGTAAAATGTGATTTCATTTATTTTTTAGGAGCATGTATTACATTTTTAGGAAGAATATATAAAAAAATCGTTATACTTTTTTTCAATCGTTTAGAAAATTACTCTTTCTTTCTCTTATGTAATAATTTAATTATCTAAATTTTAATCATTTTTTAGATTTAATTATAATTATCTAAATATAAAAATATCAGTTCTCTTGAACATATTTTTTATATATACAAATGTTCTATCTTTTTAACGATTAAAATACGATACGTTCGACGTTATAATAAGAATTAAAATAATAATAATAAATATAACGTGTCATTTTTTTATATAAGTTGAAATTAACAGAAACTATACGTAGAAGTATATTTTTAGTCGGCAGACGAGAGGTATATTGCTGTGACACGATACACCTCTCACCCTTACGGATCAAGGTCACACCTGTTCGGGAAGGGTGACTATAAATACTCATTCGTAGCCGCTAATGTGTGTATAACGAAAGCAATGTTGCTATTTTGAAAACTAATTTCGCTAGATGACATTTAACAACGCAAAACTAAGACTGACAATATTGATAATTAAATTCGATCTAATACCAATCTTTGTTTTCTTTTTTTATTTCAGTATGTATGTGGCTTCGTACTTTTATGGACGCTCACAGTTATATCAATAGACAGACACAAATGTTTAGCAGTTGCACCATATAGAAGCATCCTAACTAATCAGAGAGTGCTCTTTATTTGTTTAACAACATGGATCGTCGCTTTTTTTGTCTTTCTTCCTGTTGCAGTTTGGTTCAAGCCACGGGTAGATACTGTCTGATTGTTATCGTATTATTGTTCAATTATTATATTCGCATAAAAACTATATTAAAATTGTATTTTCGTTTAACTGTTACAGGCAGTCTCGGGTGGTGTTACAATATGTACTCTTGTCTTTCCTCAGAAATCAGTGGTGAAGATATCACTTATTTTTACCATAGTAACACTTACGTTTACTTGTCTGTTACCAATGAGTCTTTTGGTGTATCACTATCAACAGATATTTAAAAAAATTCTTAATACCCGAGATAGATGGGCTGTACCTTGTGTAGCTCAGGTGGGTATGTTAAGTCTTAACAGACTGTTAATTTTTAATTTAATTTGATGAATTTTAAATCTTGTAGGATTTGACCACTGGTAAAGGAAACAGAAGAGACTCGGAATTATCGGTGGTAGGGTCGTTAATACCATGGGTTGGAAGAAAATTATCTACATCATCAGTTGTAGAACGTACTGGTAGAACTGGTAGTATGTCGCAACACGAGGAAGTCCGTCTTCACAAGCATATACGCGTCATGCGGATTTTACTATTAAATGTAGTCGCCGTTTTAGTTATGTGGTTGCCGATAACGATCATCGCTTTGTTGCTTTTCATTGATGCTCAAAGACCACCTGAACAAACTGATTTTTTTATGAGATCGCATCATTTCATTTGGGCACTTATTACAGCTCAATTGAATACAGTGGTCAATCCTATTCTTTATGGTATATTCTCAGAAAACTTTAGACTCTGTGTTACCAAAATTCTACAACGTTATTCTAATAAAAATGATGAAAAAGAAGATCGTAGTGCTAATGGTTCGAAGAAAAGTGTTAAATCATTGGATATACTTCAAGACCGACTTGGTGGTCCCAGAATACACAATAGTTTTAGAAATTCAGTGAAACAACCAAAGAGTTCCAGTTGCAGTATTGGAAGTATAATAGAAATGCCCAGTTCTGAAAAAATTTAAATTATTTTATTATATTTATTAATAAGTTTATTTGTTTTCTTATGGATAAGTGATATTGTACTTTAATTATATAGACTATTTTATAAACTTTTTTAAAAAATTGTGATAGTGATAACATACACATTTTATGTTATGAAATTATTACTTACATTTTTTAATTAAAAGTCACATATTTCTTTTCTTATCTTCTTTTTGATTTCTGATAATTTCTTCATAGTTAAGTTTTCTGTCAACATTAAATTCCTTATAAGATTTATTTTAGCATTTATAAAATTTGTTTTATCTCTCTTGACCTGCTTTTCTTTTAGCTTCTTTTTTCTCTCTATAATTGGATCTGTTACAAAATCCTTTATAAGAAACCATGGTTGTTCTTCATTTATGATTGTTACTAAATCCATTCTGATTTGTAAAGAATTAAGTAATTTTTTTATTGCTATAGGTAAATCAATTGAAGTTTCATTATTTGCTATTTCTTTAATAGAGAAAGTTGTTTCATAATTGGATACCAAGGAGCAAACAATATAAACATTTTTTGGTAAATTTTCTTGAAAATCTATATTAAGAAATAATTGTTTTGCTATTCTATATACTGTCATTTTAGGGTACATTTGTATTTTCTTCTTGCAAGCATAAAGATTTATTCTATAAAGTTTATCTTCTTCAGTAAGAAGTATTTTATTCCACAATTCTAATTCTTTTGCTTTTTCATAAATTTGCTCAACAATTAAATCTGTATCTTTCAACATATCTCTATGAAGATCTATAAAATCATCTTTGGAAATTTCTTCATTTACATAATTTTCTATTACATTAATAGATAATTCATGAAGTTCTTTTGTTTTAGTTAGACCTACAAATTTATCTTCTTTATAATATTGTATACAGACAAAACTTGTTTCTTCTGTTTTTACTTTCTTATATATTTCAGTAGAAAGTGTCATTGTCATGTAATATAATTTGGATTCATCAGAATAAACAATCCATATTTTATCATTATGCTGGTGATTCAGTCCTGTGCAAAGAGTTTTAACATCTACTCCTAGATAAATTTTTTTATAACATAATACATTATTTTTTGAATGCACAACAAT
Source organism: Vespula vulgaris (assembly GCF_905475345.1). Lineage (NCBI taxonomy): Eukaryota > Metazoa > Arthropoda > Insecta > Hymenoptera > Vespidae > Vespula > Vespula vulgaris. The sequence continues at coordinate 6,514,803 of NC_066587.1, read as the reverse complement.
AATTGCATCTGTATTTGTTATAAGTATTAATCCATTAATCTTATTATCATTCTGTATAGGTACAATGTTCATTATTTTATTATCACAACTATAAATTAAATGAATTACTTCTTTTGTTAAAGTAAATAACTTTTTACCATTACCAATCAAACATAGATTATCTACCATATTAACTTCATCTAATAACATGTTTCTAAATTCATGTTCTAAATTTTCCATATTCAAAGGAAAAGTACATAATTCTTCTATCTGTTTTGACATGGGTGGCAGATGGAGTAACAATTTACTCAATTTCTTCTGTTTATTTTCCAAATATAAGCAATCATCCTTTGTCTTCAGTATCTCAAAAAATATAGAACCAATACTTATAGCGCTTTTGCTTAATACACTGAATCTTCCATCTCTTGAAAGTTTATATATACCATGTGGTAAACATGTAAAGAAAACTCTATTGGAAAAACATTGTATAACTTTTATGTGTCCTGGTGCAATAAAAACTGGCAGCAAAGATGTACATTTTTCTTGTATATATGGAAACATGATAAATTTGTCATTATTCCAACAAAAACACGTATTTTCACCATAAAAATTACAAAATACAAAATGTAGTGGGACAAATTCATCATCCTCTGTTAAAATATTCATATTATACAATTAATATTAATTCTTCATAAAATTAATTGAAAGATTGGTATAATTTACAATATGGAACTTTTGAACTTTTACTACTGAAGTACTTTGTTACTGTCAAAATAGATATGAAGAAATTATCGTTTTTGATTTTGTATTAGAAATAATTTTTTATTTAGAAAATATCGAAGAAAAAATTTTTTAATTAAATATAAATCTTATTAAAGATTTCGCTTGTACTACTATAGTCAAGTAAATGTAAGAATTTCGAATTTTAAATATACGAAGGTAATTTAGCTATTACAACGTAATCCAACTTCGAAATTATCGATATCTACATTATCGACGTGTATAGTAGTTTCTCAACCTAGCATTTTATGATACTCTAATACATTTACACTGTTATTGTTATATCATTGTACATATATTTGTTTAAAAATAATAACATTTATAAAATTTACTACTACGTAGCGCTTCGATCATTTCCCTTTAATAAATAAGAATGTCATTCATAGAGTTGAGTGATATTGACCGATCGTGGAATTTGTGTGTGTATATAATAATTAGCATATTGAATGAAAACTGACATTTTAAATATATTCAAAGAAATTAATATTTTAAATATCTAGTTATTTGAAAGATTTTTTCTAGATGAAAATTAATTTGAATTAAACTAAATTGATAGCACAGATCTAAAATGGCTAACAAAAAGGTTCATTTTTATAATTTATTATTAGTATATTTATTTGATTAAATATATCATGTCATGTTATGTCTTATAACTGATGTTATTATTATAATATTAAAAACATTATAACCAATATATAACACAAATACAAAATATTGTATTAGGAATCACTGATATTTGTAATTGATGTGGGCGTATCATCAAAGGATTCTTTATCCAATTCTTTTCTACTGGACCAAGCAAAAGTTATTATTCGGCGTTTAGTGGAAAGGAAGGTATATAAATTTAATAATTAGATGTTATTGCTATATTGTAATTTGTAATCTAAATAATAAAAATTATATCTACAGATATTTTATCGACCAAAAGATGAAATTGGCTTAATATTATCAGGTTCAACTACCTCATTTAATGAACTTAATTTCAAAAATATTCAAGAAGTTAATAGCATGCAAGTACCAAATTGGGACTTGATAAGGATTGTTTCAAATCTAAAACTTACAGATTGTATATCAAATTGGGTAAAAGCTCTTCAGGTTGCTATTGATTATGCTAAGCGTGAATGTATGTAAGTATGATTACAAGTGTCATGTATATGTGTATATATAAAGTAATATTATATTAAAAAGACAATATATATTTTTGCTTTTATTTCTTTTTGCAGAGATAACACTATCAAAACAATAGTTTTATTTTCTGATTTTAAAGAAGTATCTGACGTAACTCAATTTGACATAAGTAAAATAATATCAGCATTACAAAGCCAAGGAATTAAACTACTAGCTATGTATAGTATTAGCATTTATTTATTGTTATATATTTTTGTATTTAGCACATTATATATTATTTTCTGTATTTTTCCAGTGGCTTAGAACCATTACTTAACAAACCTCAAGACACCGTTACATCCAGTGAAAACTTCATTCTCGATATTTGCAAACAAGTATTATATTTTATAATGAGTATATATAAGAGAGTTATAACAGGGTTACTTATATTCCTTTTACTTTCGATTTTTTAATATTAGTGTTTCATGTATTATTTATATTATGTAGGTTGATGGGACATATAAAATAGTTGATCAAGCCCTTGATGATGTAAGCTTCATTAGAAAAAAACAGTCTAAACTTTTACCATGGACATGCTCATTAGAATTACTTGATGTAAAAATACCAATTAAATCATATGTTAAGGTAATTTATGTAATAGTAATAATTATAGATTAGAATATTTGTTATTAAGAATTTTTTATTTACATAATAAGTACTAAGATTATTAAAGTTTAATGGTAACTATTTACAACATCTCTGATAATTTCATTTTAGGTAACAAAGGAATCAAGATTTCCTTCATGGAAATTAATAACTAGTAAAACTTCACAAAGTAAAACAATAGAACCTAATAAACCTGTAAAAGTGGAACGTGTTAAAGAACATCAAGGTAGACATAGGGAGTTTCATAATTCAGAACATACAATATATGGTTACACATATGGTGGTGTTTTTATACCATTTTCAAGTAAATAATTTATTATATTTAATCTATACATTAAAAATTTTTATTATCTTTCATAATGAAAATATTTAATTTATATAACAGAGGAAGATGAAGAGGCTATGCTGTATAAAAGTGGACCAAAGAGTTATAAATTTTTGTACTTTACAAAGAAAAATCATGTTGGCATTCAATATTGGTGTAGCAGTACCAGTAACCGCATAATTTTACCTGCTGATGAGGTATTGTATATACATAATTTAAATGAGAACTATTGCAACCAAACTATAATATAAAAGATCAGCTAATTTTTATTCTAATGAATAAAATTATAAAAAAAGTTTTGTTTAATTATGTAAAAATTTCTATATTCTAGAGTGTAGCACCACAGTTTTATAGTTTAATGCAAGCTATGAATAATAAAGATGTTGTTGCTATTGTTAGAAAAGTATATCGTGAGAACTCAACTCCAAATATAGTAGCATTATTTCCACGTATTAATATACCAGATGAACCCTGGGTAAGATAAAATATTATTGTTTATTACACTTCGTAATTTTATTCTTTGTATTCTAATTTTTAAATTCTTATATTTCTATTTTACTTTATTCTAGTGTTTTGTAGAGATCGTACTACCATTTGCAGAAGATGTAAGAATAATAGAATTCAAACCTTTAATATCTTTTGTTAAAAACTTATCAAAAGAACAAAATGAAATTGTAGATAATTTATTAGATGCTTTTATGCTAATTGATACAAAGTAGGTTACATTTTTGGAAAACATGTAAATTTTGCTAATCGTTTTTTTATTTGTTTAGTTAAATTATTTTTATCTAATAGTTATAAATAATTAACAGTGATTCTTCCACGAAAAACAAAAGAAAAGAATTTATGCCTGGATGTATTCCAAATCCTATGAAACAAAATACATTTAATATGCTATCATATCGTGCATTAAATCCAGAAGAACCATTGCCATCTATTGATATTGAATTAACAAAATTGTTAGAATCTTATCAAGAAATAATAGAAAGATCGAAAGATCCTATTAAGAAGATCAAAGAATTGTTTGGTTTCTCTGATAATATTACAGATAATATACAAACGTAAGAATTATGCTAATGAATAAAAAGTAATAATTGAAATTTTTATTTATTTAAGTTGAAATATAACACATTTTATATTTTTTTTTTAGATCCAAAGATACTGTTGATATGCAATCCAAAGAACAACCATTGAATGTAGCCAAAAATAATAATCCTGCTATAGATAATGATACTTCTGAAGAAATGATTTTACCTTCAGATATATTAGATGTAGATATGGATTCATTGGTAAATAATATTTGAGAAACATAATTGTTATTCACTGCATGTGTGTATAATATGTGAATAATATTATTTCCTCTTCTGTTTAATTAGGTGACTAATATATAATTCACAGAAAAAACATGGAGAAAGAAATATTAATCTATCTATATATAAGTATTAATTTAACAATTTTAATTTAATACATTATTATAAATAATTATCGTATTATAAATTAATATAAAATATTTTTTATAATATTTGAATCATATAATTGTAAATCATATTTTTTTGTACAGCACTACTTGTGTTTTGAATATCAATAAATTCTTATGTATTTTATAAATCGTATATATAAAATATGTATATATTTACCTTTTTGTGATATAAAAATACTTAAGATTATTTATATATTTGTAATGTATAATTGTGTGAATGTATAACTATAACTGTGTAGTATACTATAAAATAGAGTTCCATACTTAGAATTCTACTTTACCGATTCATACTTTCACGTGCGCGTTTTCAATAATTAGGTGTTATATAAAACGCATGTAGGCGGCGTTATTGTATTTACGGTAGCAAGTATGGGGGATTTGTTATCTCTCTCATTCTCTTTCTGATTACGTAAATATTTTTTGTGCAACATAGTAGCGGAACGTTGGAACACGACGGAAGGAGAAACGTGGAACGTGTATTAGAACATGCATCCGGTTTATTCGATCTTCTCCGTTTCCCTATACTTTAATCTTGTCTATGTCAAAACTACTACTAGCCTCGGGTATATGAATGCACGGTGTGCGTACATGTAATAAAGATATTCAACAATAAATTCGCAAATAATGTTTGCGAATGTGTCATCTCTCATCGTAGCAGCCGGTATTTCGATTTATACACGGTAACAACGTATAGATATACAAGTTAAGAGGCAAAAAGATCCTCGTCAGGGTATACAGCAATGGCTACAGTTGAAGGCATTACAGTAGAGGATCTCAGGACGGAGATTGAAAGACTCTCAAGAGAATTAGACTTAGCTTCCACGGAGAAGATACAATCCGCTCAATATGGTCTTGCATTACTCGAAGAAAAATCGGCTCTACAACAAAAGTGCAATGATCTCGAGGCCCTCTATGAAAACACGAAGCATGAGTTAGAGATCGCACAAGAGGTTAATACACTTTTCTAATAGCACAACTGGTGTTGAGCTGATTTTATAGAAATACTAATACGTGTATTAATGTATCCATCATACGATTATGTTTAAAATGCTATCTATTTTAGTTGACATTTACTTAATTTATATTTACGAAATTATTTTTTACACACATTTTCTTATAGATAAAAGATATGGATTAAAACGATAAATGTCAATTTTAATAAATTTTCATCTATATACTGTGATATATGTTTTTCAATATATCACAATTTATAGCTTTCAATTATATAGCTTATATGCCAAATATATCTATTTCTTTTTTCATGTAATCTAAATGATATAGTTCTAGTTTTTTATATTTTTATATGTTTATCATTTATGAAAATTTTATATAAAATATTTAAAATGTTAAATATTTAAATATTTGAAATAATGAATTTCATATTTAGGCCTTAGCTAAAGTTCAAACAACTACTATATTGACTACAAAAAGTGGTATTGAACAAGAAGAGAGTCTTTTAAGTGAAAGTGCAGCAAGAGAAACATCTTTACAAATACAAATATTAGAACTGGAAAGTGAAACAAAGCAGGTATTTTAAATTAAAATAATTGTGATAACAACCTTCTTTTTGTAGATTTATTTTATGTTTGTTAAACTTAACTAACAAAGATATTTCATATATTTTTTACATAACATTATAACAATTCTATGTCTTTAATGTCCAAAGAAAAAATGCGATGTAACATAATTAAACTGTTTATTTAATTTTTTCTATAGTTACGTCATGAATTAGAACGAGTACAAGCTGAGCGTGATCATGCACTTCAGGAAAGAGAGGAAATAGGTAAAGATCATCTACAAGCAGAAACAGAAAGAAAAACATTAAGAACCGAATTACGTGAATGTAGATTTCGTGAAACTAGATTACTTCAAGATTATTCAGAATTAGAAGATGAAAATATCTCGCTACAAAAACAAGTATCTGGTCTGCGGTCCAGTCAGGTAGAATTTGAAGGTGCCAAACATGAAATTAGAAGATTAACAGAGGAAGTAGAACTTTTAAATAGTCAAGTAGAAGAATTAACTAATTTAAAAAGGATTGCTGAAAAACAAATGGAAGAGGCATTAGAATCCTTACAAGCTGAACGTGAAGCTAAATATGCACTTAAGAAAGAATTGGATCAACGAATTAATAGTGAATCCATTTATAATCTCAGTAATCTTGCTCTTTCTATTAGGGGAATTACTGAAGATCAAACAATATGTAGTGATGGTGAAGATGATCCGCCCGCATTACGTAGAATTGAAGCAGATTTGAAAACTCAAGAACCAGGAACTTCTGCAACAGATAAACAAGTAGACTTGTTCTCTGAAATTCATTTGAATGAATTGAAAAAATTAGAGAAACAATTAGAGCTTGCTGAATCTGAAAAAGTTCATTTAACTCAAAATTTAAGGGAATCTCAATATGCAGTTGAAAAAAGCCAAGGAGAGTTACAAACATTTATTGCACGAATTATGCAATTAACAGCACATGTGCAATCATTGCAACATCTTCATTCCAAATTACCTGGAAAGGAAAATGAAGAAGTTACAATGGAAAAATTGAATCAGGTATATTTGAATAAAATATATACAGTAAAAGTATTGAAATCATTTATATAATTGTATATAAATTAATATTTCAGGCTATTATGCAATACCATCAATGGAGTACAATGTCTGCCCGTGAAGTAGATCAACTGCAGAAAGATCTAACGGAATTAGAGAATGGTTTAACAGTATCTGATGCAACACAGCAATTAAGAACGGAATTAACAAATCTGAGAAATAAGGTATATATTCTCGTATATTATGTTGTTATATCGTTCTCTACTAAAATGTGTTGATATTTTCAATGAAACAAATTATATTCTTTATATGGTTGAAGGCAAATTGCTGATATATAATGGTTTAATGTTTTTTCTTTAAAACGAAAAGCTCTATTTTTATAAAGGCAAGAATATAAAGTATCACTCTGATGTCGCTATCATTGAAAAAAATGTTAACCTTGAATAGAAATTATGGCATTTCAGATCCCAGAATCAGAGAAGATGCTTCGAGAAAAGGTTGGAAAGTGTGCTCGTCTTGACGTATTTACCAATTATTTAATAACAACTTGTCTTTGGCTCCTCTAATTATCCATACATTTTGCTTTTCAGTGTTCTAACAGCCTATCGTGTATTGCTTCTTCAGATTTAATGAATCTTAACTGTATATGATACCAAAGTTATTGGCCAATTTTATACACTTTTATGATGTGTGGAATCATTTATGAAATTCGTATTTATATTGGAAATATTACTCTTTCATACGTGACTCCATGTATCAGAATTTGTGTATACACATATATAATTATTAAGCGTCCATAGAAAAAACGTACGGATCTTAATGGCTATGCACCGTGGCTTTGAAAAGAATGTGCTTAAAAATAAAATATCGAACGATTACAAATTATGTATTTTATATACGGCTAACGCGGCATGAGTCAGACTCATAAAGCCTGTTTGCACGATGCTCAAATACGGACTATATATCTTAACGTGCATTTTTCGGAATATATTATGTTCTAGGCTGCTGATTACATGATTGTTACAAATGTGATCCTAGAACTGACTTTCCAAATTGACTTGAATTCATCCTTTCTTTACATATTCAGCAAATTTGCAATGCATAATAATTATTAAGGGTTGTTAGACCTTAAATCATAATTACTGAAGTGTGTTTTTTTCCTTCCAGCTTTTAGATACTGAACAAAGAAGTATGCAACTCGAGTCTGATGTTTGTACCCTCTCCAAACTTGCTATAGAAGCTGGAGGTTTTCTTGATTCAGCACAAAATGATTTGCAAAATATTTCTGATGAATTGGTGCAGCTTTATCATCATGTGTGTGCAGTCAATGGAGAAATGCCTTCACGTGTTGTCCTTGACCATGAAAAAATTGTTCCTGAAAAAGAAGAAGAAGGAAATGGTAAAATCGAATGGTGTAGAACTTTGTTCAAAACAGATATTAAAATTAAGGATCTAGAAAGTCTTAGCAAAGCAAAAGAGATTGCTAAGCATATAGAAACGGCGATGGATCAAATAAAACATCTGAGAAGTGCAGTAGAACATACAATAGAATTATCTAAGGTGAAGGGAATACAATCGAACATTTGTAATGTTTGTGAAGGTAAGTTAGAATAATTATATGTATATACATAGATCAAAACTAGTATGTATTAATATTTTTGTATGTGGATTTAATTTATTTATTTTTATAGCATCTGTAAATGAAAATAAGGCAGAAGTGGCAGATTTGCAAGAACAAGTTATAAGATTAAAGGCAATGTTGTCTGCTAAACGCGAACAAATAGCAACTCTAAGGACAGTACTAAAGTCAAATAAAAACACGGCTGAAGTAGCATTAACAAATTTGAAGAGTAAATATGAAAATGAGAAAAGTATTGTTAATGAAACCATGTTGAAACTACGAAATGAACTTAGAATGTTAAAAGAAAATGCAGCTACATTTTCAAGTAAGTTTTTCTCAAATGAAAATTGTGTTAATTATATGAATTAGTTTGGCTGAATATTGTGATTAGTTTGATGTATTCAATATTAGACAAGATCTTTCATAAAAACGGGAATTATACAGTAGATAATTAATTATTATTTAATTATTTTATTTAAAAATTCAGTTTATTTTCTAAGCAAATTTAGTAATATAACATTTTCTTCATTTTTTTTTACTAACATGCACCTATTAATGCATTAATCATAAACATGTTGAATATTAGAATTAATGTATACATTTTTATTCATATTAAGTTGTGCAACAATAGACTTTGCAACTGCTTTACTTGCATGTCATTAGATTTGCAATTTTAGTAAATAAAAGGGTGAATTAATGTAATTTTAATTATGAAATTTACTATTTAAAAAAATATATGTTCTCTCCATTCATTTATTTTTTACATATATTAATCAAATTCCATTTTAAACACAAGGAATTTTGTTAACTTTTCATGAAAAAATAGTACATTCACAAACTTACTATATTTATTACTATGTTCTCTTGCTTTTTCTTTATATTAGTAATGTTATATAACAAAGTGAAATATACCTACTTATTTTTTGTTTGGTTGGACATTGTTACATGTTACATTTCTATTATTTTTTTTATATATTTCTTTCTTGCCTTTCTAATTTTCTACTCACCTATCTCGTGTTAAATCCTGCTAACAATAATTCTCAGGTTTACGTGCAATGTTCGCTGCACGATGTGAAGAATATGTTACTCAAGTGGATGAACTGCAACGTCAGCTGACTATAGCAGAGGATGATAGGAAGACCTTGAATCAACTTTTACGCCTCGCAGTGCAGCAAAAGCTTGGTCTCACAATGAAGCTTGAAGAATTAGAAGTTGATAGAGAATTGCGAAATACCAGAAGACACGCTACTGGTGCTAATGGACGAGGTAGAGCGCGATTATTACAACAAACAAACCGTCCACATTTAGGCAGAGATTTCTTCTAGAAAATGATGAAGATGTGGAGCAAGATATTTTGAGAAAATATGGAATTCTGAACACCTCTAAAGTTTTTACTATTTATTTAAAAGTTTCCTTAAATAGTAAAAACAAAAAACTTTTTGTAAAGTTTTTAGTGAAAAATTGACATCAAATTACTGTTCATTAATCTATTTATCAAAGTATATTCGTATATAAATTACTTATCTATATTATTTATTATTATATTCTTAAAAACATTCTTGTTCCATGTCATACAAGTATTTTTACACAGACGACCGTGGGCAGGAATGAATTATTAATGAAACTGGTGACGCCGTCCTCATTATGAGAATGAGTTTTAAATGCATTGAGACATGGAATGATAGACTTATTGACAATTTTTACGATGCTCTTTTTGTCTAAAATTTATCAGAGTTTTGCCTTATATTGTCTCTATTTTTAGTAACAAACTCTAACAAGGAATAGAAGGAACATCAATTGTAATAAGCTGAGAATTTTTAATCTTGCTGTGACTGGTCCACAAGATGCGTGGAGCCTTATAGATTTTCTGACCTATGCCCAAGATATTTTTCAGAGAAACTTATTTGTAAATATCAGATATCATGCTATATATTGATTTGATTCATTTTTAATAACAATAATATATATATATATCTATGTAAAATTATTTTTTTTTTAACTGAAATTTTATGTTCATAATGAGTTCTGTCACCCGTGGGTCGTCAAAGTCATAGTTTTTGCATCCTTTGTGGATTCATAAATCGTATCAATAAGAAAAGTGAATGTATAAATAACTTCATACTACACGTGATTGCATCAATTTCTACTTTATTGATAAACTTGCATTATGCAACATATAATATTTCAGACGCAAAGATGATAGCATTGCATATCATAGAAACAGTGTTAATAAACACGCCATACAGTAGCGTCCATAATCAAAGTAGAACACAAAATAATAGATATGTATATATGAAGAAAAATAAAACAGGAATAACACTGAGGGATAAGCAAAAGTAATATGAACGTAGGGAATCCATTTACACATTTACTTTGCCTAATCGTTATTGAATCTTTTTTTAATCTAACAATGAAATAATATAATTATTCTATTGTGTAATTTTTTTGCTTAGGTATTACTTGAATAATGAATTGCACATCATTTTAATTCAGTTTTTAAATCACAAATGTTAATGCGCCATCCACTTATATATATAGCAGTATTCTTATGCATGAACAATGTATATATGAATATATACATTGCTGAATAATATATATTCTACATATACTCTTCCTCTCTTTCTTTAGAAATTTTTATATTATATAGCTGCAGTTTTTTATGAGTAAATTCTTGTCAAATCATGTGTTACTTGTTAAACTTAGAAAAGTAACTATATTGTTTTTCGATCTATTATTGTCCTATAAAATGATAAAAGAGAGAGAGAGAGAAAAAGAAAAAAGATATGTATATGTATGCTGCGTGCGTATGTTAAGACTTGGAAAAAATAGGATTATTACAAATATTATTTATTACACTATTCTATTTTTGTTTTATTGTACAATTGTTTATTTGTACAAAAACAGGTCGTGTGTTCTAATGCCTCTACGATTTAGCAACAGTATTGGAAGTTTTAATGCAGAATGTTCAATTACAATTATAAATGTATAGAATATTTACAAACTTTATAAAAATAATAGCATTTACAATAAAATTTTTTTATTCTGTTTACGTAATCTAGATTACGTATGATTATCAATAAAATGATTAATATAAAAAATACATAATTATAATAAGAATGATAATCATTGAATATGTGTGGAGTACATTTTACTATTTTTTCATGTAATGGAACATTCTGTAAATATGTGTGGATGTACGAAACTATAATACAAGATTTTAAGTCAAATTTGTTATTATAGCTATTGCTATTAACTAATAATCGTCATTTTAATTATTATCACTGCAGCTACTACTATTATTATTATTACTACTACTATTTTATTATTGTTATTGTTATTACTACCACTATTGATATCGCTACTATCGATATAATTGCTACTATGTTTCCATTTATGTCATTGTGATTATTATCATCGTTTTAACGTTTTCAGTAACTGAGTAATATTATTTCAAGTATATATTTCTATTAAAATTGTATATTATTAATCAGGTACCATTACTTTATGGTCATATTCTTATCAATTTTAAATGCATATGTATAGACATATGGCAGTAATCTATTGTCCAGTCATTATTATATTTTTTGTATATGAATATGAATTATCGTATTCATATATTCGTCAGCAGTATGTTGACGTTATTTTTGTTATATTTTCTATTTTACTTTCTCGACATTTTACTATCTTTTATATTAACGAATAAAGTGTACAAATCAATCATTTATTTATTTATTGTTTTATTTTCCTTTTATTTCATTTTTTATATTCTATTAAATTATTATACTTTCAAATATATATGAAATGAATATTTTCTTTTTTAATTTTTACATTATTCAAATGAAAAATAGGCAGATTCATTCGATCTACTATTTTTCTTAAATATATCCAATACAGTTTGCTTAAAATATATTGAATAGTAGAAAAATGTATAAGAAATATTATGGTAAATTGTAAAATTGTTTAATCTTCTTTATAGTTCAATGATAGATACAAGTTAAATTTGTTTGTACCCACAAACCGAGCCAACCTGACACCACCGTCCCCTTTCTTCCTTTCGCGCTATCGTCAGGAACAAACCAAAGAGATATTCTTTTTATTATTAAAATTGTAATCATTCTGTATTAACACGCTCTGAAAATAATATATTCAACGTGTATATTATATTGGTCCTCGATTTCTTCTCATGCCGTCCGTGTAGCTTGATACGGCTGGACCTATTTTGAAATAATAATAAATAATCAGATTATAATCACGACAATGATTATACGTGCCTACAAGATATTAAAATTATTGAGTTTATGTTATAATGATATATAATTAATTTGTATACAATTAATGATAAGATTTTGTATTAATATAACTTTTAATAGTAATAAAATGAACCCTTCCGCGATCTCTTCTCTAAAAAAAAGAAATGCTAAAAATATGTCAAGATTTTGTGTTATAAATATTCTAACGAAGAAGAGAACACATGCAATTTAGATAATATGTTAAATATATTTAATTATTGGAAAATATGTTTTAATATTTATTATTATTATTAGTATTCTGCATAAATAATTATTCTACCGAATTTATCATATTTTATCTTCTCATCATCGTCATTTATCGAACAGCTTTTAAGTTACAAGATATGCTAATTTTGTATAAAATGATAAATGAGCAAATACAGCTTTTGTGCCTCACACGCCTAAGCATGTATTGATGTTAAAATCTAGTTGAAATAGCATTGTGTGCTGAAATTTTGTATATATAAATTGATTGAGGAACGAGGGACCTAAGACAATATGTAGTGCACATAATTTCCATTCAAGCGATATAATTTTGAATGGAAAAATAATGTCAAAATTATAACTCTAACAACTTATAATCTAAACTCTGATTGCGTCCCATATGGTAAATTTCCTGACGATGGTGCGTATTACTTAAATTGAAATTTATAACATTAGATATATAAGCGAAACACACGTATGCCGAATAAATTAGTGTAATAATATTAATTTAAGGATATTGAAACAATTTATACAGTTTCGATTATTTGCCACTAACGTAAAAAAGTGTTTAGTATTTCCAACGATATATGTATCTATATAAAATTCATTATATTAATACACACACATACACACACACGCACACAAAATAATTAATAATAATGATAAATGTTCTTTATAAATGTTTTTATAAAAATTCTTTATAAATATTTATCATTAATATTAATTATTGAATTAATGACCAAAATCATGAATTTTTGTACCGAATCTTCGTTTTTTTTTTATCTTTTATCTGTGTAAATCTTGATTTAAGTTTAATATACGATTTTCTATATCCACAAAAAAAAAATTTTATTTCTGTTAAAATTTCATAAAATAAATGCTTTCATTTTAATTGAATTGATGATTGTGTTCAATTATGTTATATTATGAAAAACTAAAAAAAAAAAAAAAACAAATAGGTATTAATAGCATATTGATTGAAAATGCCTATTGAATATGAATTTAATTATTCATTGTTTTCTTTTTATAAATTAGTTAAATTGACTGATATTCAAACTATTAAGAGTAACAGATCTCTTTTTGCCAACTAATTATAGTAATGTAGATGTAAATTAATATTAACAACATTTGTGGGAAGAACGTAGTTTTTATCTTTATTTATTAATGTATGAATAAAAACCACTTACAGTGGTATTGAGTCAAAATAAAATGTTGTTATTGTTAAATTAAACCCTTTTACAGAGAAAAAAAAATCTATATATTTTTTGTTATAAATTATATTTTTTTTTTCATACTTCTTATTTGTGCTAATACTTTTTCAATTAAGTCAGCCTTTTTTGCTTGGCTATTATGTGGAATTAGGTGTTTATACAACCAATTGCTTAAAATAACATTTGATACTTCACCTAACTTATTATCTTTTGCTAATGTTTCTATATCAATAGTTCTTCCCTATTAATTAAAAACTTCGATTATTATTTTGTAAACTTATGTTCACTATATAAAATTTCTAATAAATACTCACAAATTTGGTAGTACACATTGCATTTGATAGTTTTTGTTTTAATGTTGCATTAGCAAATGTATTGTTTTTCATTTGAGACTGTTTAAATAGAACATATTTTACATTAATTTTTTTTATCTTATTTGAAACTGTTGAAATGAATGAATAATAATAGATCATAATTATAATAAAAAAAAAAATAATAAAATAATAAAATAATAGAAATAATAAAAAAGTAGTTACCTTGTAAAACATATTCTGATCTAACAATAAGTTTATTTCTTTAAAAAATGTAGAAGTATTCTCATCTACTATTCGTATTTCGTTTTCGTCATTTTGAGTTTCATTTTTTATTGTTAGAGAAGTATTTAAAAAAGGTTGACTTATTTGTTTATTTCTTTTAAATTTCATGACTTGTTTAGACATTTCTAAATTATAAACATAATTTTCTCTATCATTTGATTCTTTAACATTTAATGATGTTGTGGTTTTATGAGATTTGCCTAGATTAGTAATATAAATTAATAACATAAATTTTAGATAAGACAGTAAGTGATTTTAATACAAGATATTCAAATTTACTGAAGTTTATTAAAGTATTATATCCATATCTAGTTGTAGGCTCTAATTGTTGATTAAAATCTTTATCAATCATATTATCCATATTATCAATCATGTTATTGATAACATTATTATCAGTTAATTCTTTATTCCTTGGTAATAGTGAATAATTATGGTTTGGAATATTCACTTTACTTATATTCTGCTAAGTAATCATGAAAATATAAAATTACTTAAGTAATACTGTAAAATTGACTTATTTAATTGTAAGTACCTTGTCTGATGATTTAAATTGATGATCCATTTCTCTATTATTATTGTATATATACAACTGTTTATCACATACTTTGTTCAATGTATTATATAAATCATTAATAAATTGTAAAATTATATTATTTGCATCTTTACAAGGGATATATTGAATAGGTCCTTTTATTACACATACACTGGGATATATAAAACTGTTAGCTTCAGATGAATGAAATATAACTTCATAATATATAATACCATCTTCTGTAGTTGGTAAATAATAGCCATTCTAAAAATTAAAATATTATTTAAATATGATATTTATAATATTATAATACATACATGTTTAGTTTTATAAAAATAAACAATAATATTGTATAAATACCATATCTATCCAATATTTACGTAGTTCATCATAATTTGCAAATGGATATTTAGAAGGAATTTTTTTAGATATAGACACCAGTCTTGCTGTTCTCATACTAATAGAGATTATTAATTATATTTACAAAATATATCATTTATATGTAAAAACCAAATATTTTCAATATAATAAATGTATACCTAGGCAAAATGTGTACAGACTGGCAATATTTACTTAAATCAATAATACCATTATCATCTGCTTGAAATTTTTTTATCAATGAATCTAATAAGCCTAAATCTTCCAATTGTATAAATGGTATTTTGATCTTTATTGGATAGAAGTATAATTGTGTATTCTTATCTAAAATTTTTTTCTATTTAAGTATAATATCATTTATAAGCAGAATATATCATATACTAAAGCACAGTACCATTTATAGTAACTTTTACTTTTAATGCATCAAACTCTTTGGTTATTATATAAAATTTCATTTCATGAACATAATACTGCCCAACTTTGTTCCACAATGGTGCTATTTTACATTGCATTGTATAATTAAGGCACTTTACATATATATCTATTGAAACTTCTTGTGACTTCACATACTTGCAAAAAAAATTAAATTAAAATGATATAGTTATTTAAAACATTATAACTATTAAAAAATTGAAATATTAATTATTAAAATAAAATATAGTTAAATGTAGAAATAGAGGATTTACTAAAATATCCAAACGTTTTAAATTCGTTTTTAGTTTGCTGCTTTCAATGAATTCCTTAGCAGCAATAACATATATTAAACCAGGTGTTCCTAATATTGGTGATGCTATTACTTCCTGAATAATTTGAATTATCATTCTACAATATAAATACACATACGTTCATAAAAATTTAAATATAATGTAATAAACATCGTTATATATAATAAAAAGTACATCAAAATTTTTGTAAAAGAATTATTGGTATTACAGGTAATTTAACAAAATATCGTCATTTTTACCGGCATTTTAATATTTGCCAATGATAGTTCGATTTTATTGGTAAGTCCCGAATTTTAACAAAATCAATTTCACAAATAATACAACATAATTCATTCTTATGCGGAATTGATGCAATGTATTCTTGATTAGAATCGTTCATTTTTTGTGTACCAAAATAAATTATTAATTTCTCTAAAATAATTAATATGTCTCCAAATTAATAATTAAGAATTGTTAAATTCTTTATGTTACTTTTGAAACACTTCACGATGTTCCAATTTTCAATTCATATTTTTTATCTCCGTTTAAAATAAGATAAGACTACACGAGTCATATCACTTTACCTTATTTTTGTAATATTAATATTCTTTAATAATTATATCATGTTTCTTCTTGATAAATATTTTGTTCTCATTTTTATAAATTATTAATAATACAGTAATAGTTTCTCTCTTAGATTTTATTATATTAATGTGAAAAGATTTGAATCATTTGGCGGGAGATTTTTTGTCGAATAAAAAATTGTTATAGTAATTTACATGTTATATGCGTAGTAATTACACAAGTGTATTTTAGAGATCCAGTTATGTAGAATAGATTTATGTAGAAGAAATTGTTATAATTGATGAAATTATTTACATTTCAAATATTTTTTAAAGTAATATGAATATTAAATTTTTGTTCTTTTGTGATACATAAAATTGTTATAATTCGATTTAATCGAATTTAACAGATCGATATTAATAGTGGTAAAAAAAATATAAAGTTAAATAGAACGTAAACAAATTGTTTTTTAATTCTTATAAAAAAATGTTGAACTTCAATAATGTTTGTTGGATCAATTATTCTTTTTACACGCATATATATACAACATATACGTCCATAATTTCAACTTTTGAAAACAATAGAGTTACTATTAACATCATTTGTTTTAATATAAACTATATAGTATAGATTAGTGCGGACCAGTACAAACATCATTTTTACTTCAATGTCCTCTCTTTTTACTTCAACTACATGTACTGAATCGCCTAATTCACAGAAATGGATTCCCCAATTTTTCATTGGTAAATTTAATTTATATTTTTTTTATCATACATGAGAAATAATTTTTTGATATTCAAAATGAATAAAAAGTCTTAGATGTGTTTATTAATTCTATATTTCATTGAAAAAATATATATATGTAAAATTAAATAAGATCTATTTTATGCAGAAATACTTTGTGAATAATATACAATTAGAAATATAATATAAATAAATGTTAATTAGAAATTTAATTCCCTTACATTTCATTAGATCATTACAAAGTAGAAGCAGTGTGCTTTAAAGAAACTTTGTTGATTTGCCTAAAAAATGAAATAGTAACGCACATTGGAAATTGTTGCATTTCTATAGAACGTATTGGTCCTCAAAAACATGAGTTTTTAATTAATACAAAATTCTGTATAAATATTGATGATCATTTTGGTGGATCAAAAGTCGTTTGTTCATCAACAAATAAATTCAACTGCCTGGAAGAAAAAAGGACAGAGTTGGTTTATCACAAATACATTGTACTAGTTTTTTCTATTATCATAAAAATAATTTCTTTCCTAGATATGTATACCATAAAGGCAACTTTCATGAAAAAACATTATTTATGGGAATTCAAGACAATAATTATTATATAGAAACAACTGAAACATATCAGCATAATAAATCTAGGAATTGTAAAAATTTAACATATCCACAGAAAATAGAACTATTAAGTGAAGGCACAAATTTATTACTTATGAGATATCTCACGATAATTAACTATGATGGAACATTAACATTTCAAAATATAATGATTGATGGAAATGTTACTATATGCCAATATGTTAGATACTTTATTATACATTTTAGTTTTACATTGTTTCATTTATATTTATTTTAATCCCCAATTTTTTTTCCTCATTTATTTATATTTATTTTAATTTTTCAATATAGAAGTGCATTCCTGTCAAATATATGAAATTATATGAAAATGACATAGAAGTGTACACAATTGAACGTGTTATAGAAAATCAAAATGGAAATGTAGAAAGTATGAAAACGTATTTAACACCAAAAGGAGAAATATTAGAACACAATTGGTTAACAACATCTTACATTCTAAAAAACAAATCTTTAGAAAATGTAAACCCAATGATTGAAAAACTTAAAATAGCAATACGAAATAATTGTTGGACAGAGGATATGGAAATATTTTCTAAATACTTAGACGAAAAAGTATGATTACATTATCAATGTATATTAGACAATTGATTATACAATTATGTATAATGATTGATTGTTATTTTACAGTGTAATGAAGTAACAAAGTTCATAGAGTATCTAATTAGTCATCTTGAAGTAAAGCATTTAATAGCTGACTATACACAAACTTTGCTAATTGGTAAGCAAACTTAGCAATAATTTAATTTATGCAAGGTAATATCAAGAATAATTCAGTCTATACAAGAATATATATATATATAATACAATAAAATATTTATAATATTATTCGATATAGAATGTTTTTTTACATCAATTAATGTATATATTATACAAGTACACAAAGAGATTTACTGATATACTTATCTCATGCCTCCTGATACTTTGTTTTAATTTTTGCAGTGAAACCTCTCCATGTAGTAGATTTTACAATACAATATTTTAAGGCATTTTCCATATATCCAGAAAGTCAGGAATTTATTTCAATGAGACAAATTTCAAAGATTACTATACCTACACAAGAAAAACATGCAAATATGTGTGATTTTTATCCTTTATGCACAAGTTGCAGAATGGCAAGTATTTCTTATAATTAGATGTACTTTTAAAGTGATAGAAAAATATGCAATATTTTGTTAATTACATATTTACAGCAAAATCAATTATTCAAAGAATCAACAAGTTTTCATTATTCTATTGATTCATCATGCTCAAATGATATAAATTCTATTGAAGAAAAAAAAACGAAAGCAATATCTCTACTGACTATTAATGCTTCAATAGAAAATAAAAGTAAATAAAAAAAAAGATAGAAAGAATTTCAAATATAATTCTTAAAATTCATAAACTTTTTAAATAATTATTATGAAATAATTTTTATATGTATTATTATCGTATATGTGAAATAAAATATAAATTGTAATTTATCATTCTTATTTTGCATTCATTTTTATGAAGTAGAAAATATATTTTTTTATTAATTATAATAATTGATAAAAAGGAACCATTTATTAATTGGTATGTTTATGACTTATAAGTTAATTTCCAATGAAGAAAATATTTTAAAGTGAAACAGTTATATCACATAAATATAAGCAATGATAATTATCAGCAAAAGTTTACTGTATTATTAAACAAATTAACATATTTCTAAGCTTTGTGAATGTATCTTGCCTATATGCATGATTTATTGTGAGATATTTATTGAGATCTTACCTGTATCATTTCCTACCTGGTGAAGTTTCTTTTTGTGAATTACAAATTACACAATTTTCCTAAAACATTTAATAACGATATAATGAATTCTATAATTCTCAAAAAGAAATATGATTAATGCACAACAATATTACATACCACTAATTTAAAATTTGGTAAACAGTCCTCATGGAATGAATGCTTGCAATAAAATATGACCAAATTTTTTGATTCTGCAATAAAAATTCACATATTATTTTGTTTATTAAAAAAAAAAATATATTAATATTTTTGAAATTATTATCAAGAAGATATATTTATCATTTATACCTCCCATAATTATCTTTCTATGACAAGCTCCACACAACTGATCATCTAAATGAATATAAATCAAAAATAAAGATTAATTAAAGTTATGGTGATATAAAATATTCTGACATTTCCGATAGATATACGAATTATTACTCAAAATACATACCGTTTATAAGTATACCTTTTTGATGACAACGAACCAATCTTTCATGAAGATTAAAATAATCATTAGATAAAATTTTCTTACATCCTTCTTGTATAGATACTTGCAAATTATAATCGCACATCATTTTAACCAAAGCTTTTTTTAAGCCAGGTATTTCTAAAGATGGATCTATTCTCTGTACCATTAGTCTAGGATCAACATATGTACCAATTTTTTGAAGAAGAAACGTGATAGCCTCTAGAAGAAAAAAAATCTACATAATATTAATTAAACTTAAAAAAACATTAATCTAAGACATATTGCAAGTTATTATTTACTTGGTTTATCCAAAGAATAATTTACTAAATCATTCCACAATTCTTCATCATCGTGTTCTTGACAAAAAGCAATAGCACTTTCCATGTCATTTAATTCTCTGGTCATAAGAGCCAAAGCTTCGGATATATTTCCTATTCTTCCTAAAAGATACACCATCTCTGGATAGAACTTTCGTTGACTACAAATGTCTAATGCTTCTTGTATTGGATAATTATCGGAACGACGTAAAAGTGGAAGTAGTTTATCTCTAGAGTAATCTGCATAAAGTTGAACCAGTAATCCATGATATTTCCCTTTGGAATCATTTGTATTTTTTTTATCTAAAGCATCTAGATACTATAAAGTAATATTTAATAAATCATATAATTATATTATAAATTTTTTTTAATCTCTTTCAATTTCGTAATTTATATGTTTATTATTAACATACCAAATATAAGTAAAGATGTTTGTGTCGCAATTCATGAACAACAATTTCAGGTGGTACTCTGAAATTTTCTTTTTTTTTCTTCGTTTCATCTTTTTCTTTTTCCAAAAAAAATTGTATTGCACGCTCTGCATCTAAATCCATTAATTTTTCAATCATATCATATACAGAATAATATAATTGATATTTTTGTATCAAATGAAATACATCTTTGTGTCTAAGTTTTAAATACATTGCTAATGCTTTATCATATTTCCCATCATGAATATATAAAATTGCTAAAGCTTCTAAAAGAACATTTTGTCGTTGATTATGAACTATAAGATGTTCCAAAACACCATTAACAACAGCTGCAACTGTGTATAATGTTGGTGACCATTCTTTAACTAATTGAAGAAAACCATCTGGATCTATTTTTAAATATTCGTATAAAACCATTTCATAAATTAATGGATCTAGAGTTACATCACCTCGTGGGAGATAAGAAGAAATTGATCTTAATTGATGAACCCTTGCAAATTTATATACCTGTTAACATAAAATATTTTTAATTATAAGCATGACAAAAGTTTAATTATCATGTAAAACAACTAACCTCTTCTTCCCATAAGTTTTTATCCCGGCCTAGAACTTTTAGGCACAATTTTCCTGCTTCATCGTACTTCTCAGAAGCCAATAGATGATCTAAATATATACGACCCACATTAACTAAAGTATGTCTTTTACAATCTTTTCCATCACTACCACTAACAAGTTCTAATGCTTGTTCAAATTTTCCATGGCTTATTAACCATTCGATCCTGTCATCACAATCATACAAACTCGCTACAACTACATCTTTTGGACTTACAATAAAAAACCTAAATAAAAAAATATAAAATATAAAATATAAAATCTATATAAAATATTTAAGTTATGTCTATTAAATAATAAATTATATGCTTTATAATAAACATATTATGAAATATTTCTCACCTGTTTTCATTTGTCAAACAATCTAAATGATAGTCATTACAGGTATACTCTTTATAACCTCGCAAATTCAACGAATTTGCACAGATTACAGAAAAGTCTTCACACTTTGGCTCAACAATGTGCAAAGTTGGTCTTTGACTTTTTCCATCTTTATCTAATTCTTTTAAGCATCCTAATAATACCAGTTGATTATCTAAAGGTGCAATACCGGATATATAAAAATCCACTTGAAATGTTGAAACTAAAATTAAAATCATATTATAAGAAATAAATTTATGATTTTTTTTATTAAACAAATATAGATAATGAATGATTTACCTGGATCTACTACAAATTCAGGTAAATCTCTATTAACCATTTCTTGTACAGATCTCTTTTTTATTTGGCAAATACGCACTATATCCACCCATCCAATTAGTAATGTTCGATCATCTGACCAACGAAGATTACATCTATAGTGTTCTGGTAGCGCTCTATATGAAACATGGCATTGAAAACATTTCTGAAATAATATCTTTATATATAGATTGCAAGTGAAATAATTTAGAATATACTACTTACTCTTCGGTTTTAGTCCATTTAATAAGACTTAAAAAACATCTAGCATTTGAATCATATACTCTGACACCTGTATCAGATGCCCAAGCTATAAATTGACCACCCCATGCTACAGATCTTACTCCATCTTTTGCTTCGGAAAGAATTGTTGACTTCATTCTGGATAAAAATGTTTTTTCATATAAAATCAATTTGTCGTCTCCTAAAAATCAATAAAACTATCTTATAATGTTCTTTATTTTACTTTTAATACTCTTTATGAAATAAATTGAAATACCTGTAATAAATTTTCTTCCACTACCACTTTTATAATAATTAGGATCAATGGCTATACTCTTGACAAGCCTACCAAGATTTATATTGTGATTATTTTCTGTGCTATATAAACCATAAATAAAAACTTTGCCATCATCACTGCAGGATGCGATAAAGTCACCATTATGATCTATAGAAATTTGGTTAACAGCAACAATATGTGCCTGTAGAGTTTTTGATTGTATATTATTGCCCTGATGATCCAAGAGATGTATCATTCCCCAATGTGATCCCAAGCAAAGAAACTAAAATATATTATGGTGAAGATAAATATATGAACAATAGTTAACCTCTTTAATAAAATATAGATACGAATAAATTCTCTATATGTAAGACATATTATTGAAAAGGCATTATTCATACCTTAGGATGTACAGCAATACAACTAGCAGCATCATTTTGTAAAATATGTTCTAAATCATTTCCCATTCTAACAAATTTGAGCTTTGGCTCAACCTCGTCCACCTCAGAATCTGAGTCATCTTGATTATTCTGATCAGTCTGAAAATTCAATTCATTAAAAATAGGACCTATTAACGTTTTATAAATGATATTTTTATAATTCCATTCATATTTTTTCCGAAACATATTACTTTAGCATTATTTTCTTCCATTATTTTTTCTTAATTTTTATCGACAAAACTTCGAATGCGCACGACAAAACGACGAACTGTCAAAGTTGCTGCACGTTTTGATTCCATCCAAGCCCACCTGCTTTTGTGAACTTCGTTCCTTTCTGAAATATATCTACGATCAATTACAAACAAAGCGAGCAGATATATAATGTACAATATTTAATTTTTTTTTTATTGATTACATTTTACTAATTTATTAAAACCATAAGATTGATTAAATTGATATTCTCCCATTCATAATTTTTTAATTAAAAACAACTCGAGAATCTAATTTTGATTCTCGAAGTCGTTAAAAACTACGACGAATCGATGAAGGTTGAATCAAATGAAAATAATTATTTGGCAGGTACATTTAAATTCATTTTCGTTAATGTCAATTGAAATAAATAAATTAATTAATTAGTCGATTTTCATTTTTACGATCAAAATAAATTGATGTGATCAAAAATTACAAAATTGTACATTTTCAATATATTTTTTAAAAAATCGCCCAAGTATATGTTTACCAATTGTTTATTTAATTCTGTAGTATTATTAAAATTCTTTACAAAATTGGTAGAATT
The DNA here is from genome assembly GCF_905475345.1 of Vespula vulgaris. Classification (NCBI taxonomy): domain Eukaryota; kingdom Metazoa; phylum Arthropoda; class Insecta; order Hymenoptera; family Vespidae; genus Vespula; species Vespula vulgaris. The sequence goes on along the minus strand of NC_066587.1, from coordinate 6,490,440 downwards.
TGTTAATTATTTGTAATAATTTATTATTAAAATATTTGTATTAGTATATGGAGGATTCTAATTATAGCATTTATTTATATATTTGGGAATTACAATATACAAACACATAATCTTTATTAATATATCTTTGTGTTTTCAATAATTTTTCAGACTTCTAAATAATCAGCAGAAAGGATTATATATATATTAAGTTTCTATTTTGTATAGAAAATAAATAATAAAAATATGCCAGATAGTGTTAATCAATTAGAGAGGCCATCGGTAACTCGATCACCTCAAGAAAGAAAAGAAATTCTATGGAATGCTTTGTCTTGTGCATTATCTCTTCGTAAGTAATATTTTGATTGTTTTAATTTCATTTTCTTAGTAATCTTCTTTTATTCTTTTAGGAGAAAGAAGTGAACATTTAGATGTTGGTGATCTTAGAACTTTGGAACAAGTTATGAAAGAAGGCGATGATGCTGTTTTAGAAATAAGCCTCGATGAAAAGAGTATTATTTTTTACAAAGATTTATCTTATTAAGAAAAATATTTTAATATAAAAAATTTTAATTTAAATATATAATTTGTTTTTTCAGTGAACAATCAAGAAGAAATATTTTTGGATTCTGAAGCAATTAATATTTCATCCAAAATTTTGACAAGATGTACTAAATCTTTAACGCAAAATATAAGTTCGTATAATCATGTAGATTTTGCAAAAAAAATTGTAAGTATTTAATAAAATATAATAGAAAGATACATATATAGTATTATGGATGAAATAATTGATATATTTTTATATTTTAGTTACAATATGCTCGTAAGCTTCCAGATGAATTATTAGAAAATCCAGATTGGTCCGTTTTAGAAACAGAAGTAACAAGATCTTTTAAAAGGATACCTGAATATACTACTTTGCTTGGTAATTTATAAGATAATTATATAAAAATAATTGCAAAACTAGGATAAAAAATAATGATTTTATTTGTTTAGGTTCATTGACACCACTAGAAAAAAAAGAAATAGTTAATAAAAGATCAACAATTAAAGAAGCTCAAGCCATAATGAAATCACCGGAAAATGTGGTAGTTGTTAATAAAGATGAGGAAAGTGTAGAAGAGACAGTAGATAAAATTAAGAAATTTATCAGACATTATTATAAAGTAAATGAAAAGCCATTGGACTTTTATTGTTTAATTTTAGATCCAAATGACTTTGGAAAAACAATTGAAAATATGTTATATGTATCATTTCTTATTAGAGATGGTATCATAAAATTGATGAAAGGTAATTATTTTGTGCTTTATGAGAGAAATTGTATTCATATTTTATTATTGTAGATAATACAGGAATACTTGTCATTCAACTCTGTTCTAAAGAAATGATAATGCAAAGGAAGCAAGTTGGCACACATATAAATATTCAAAATATTATGTCTTTAAATATGGAGCAGTGGAAAGTAATTACTATTATAAATGTAATTATACACAAATGAAAATCTAAAGTTTTTGATTTTATAAAACCGATTACTTTTCAGATTCTGAAGGATACATACAGATTAGAAAAACCTATACTTGATTTTGGGACTAATCCTTGCTCTCACACTTAAAATATGAATAAATTCATACAGTATTTTTATAAAAAATTAATCATTTTGTATCATTCAAAATACATATTTTTATGTATATCCGTATTGTATCAAAAAGGACCAAATAAAAAGAAATATACATAGATCATGGGTTGTTATAAGTTCAAAGTTACAAACGTATGTTCTTTTTAATTGTTTTTATTTATATTTAACATATACTATAAAATCGTATATGTTATTGATAATATGACCACTGCGATAATATATGAATAAGGATATTTTTTTAACAAAATTTACATCGCGAATTGTATAAAATTTCCGTTTACTTACGTTCTTGAAAGTTTAACAATTTTATGAATTTTATTGTATATAGTATATTTCAATATTATATTTTACTTTAAAGTAAAATTAAATAGTTTTAAAATATAAACTATTTTTTGCGAAAATGCCATATTATTAACCATAAATAAAAGATAAACGATAACTGTTGGATGATTTTCATAGACTTATGGTATGTTTATGGTGATTTTTAACAAATACAATTTATTGTTTCGCTAATGATTCAGCTTTAGCTACTACTTCTTCAATCGGACCCACCATATAGAATGCAACTTCTGGCAGGTGATCGTATTCTCCACCTAAAATCTTTTGGAATCCTTTAATGGTTTCTTGTAATGGTACTAGTTTGCCAGCATGGCCAGTGAACACTTCAGCAACCTATTTAACGATATTTTTTCGATAAATATTTCATAATATAGAGAAAAAAGAAAAATAAATGAAATAATTCTTACCTGGAAAGGTTGAGATAAGAACCTTTGAATTTTACGGGCTCGTGCAACAGTAAGTTTATCTTCTTCGGACAACTCGTCCATACCTAAAATGGCAATGATATCTTGAAGGGATTTGTAATCTTGTAAAATCTTTTGTACACCTCGAGCGATATTATAATGTTCATTGCCGATAATGTTGGGATCCATAATACGAGATGTCGAATCTAACGGATCCACAGCTGGGTAGATACCTATTTATGAATAATTAAAATAATTACAATTTATATTAAAAATTTTTTTAATAAATTACATATGTAAAATCTTATAAATAAATCGTTTTTAAAGAAAATATATATTATAAAAAAATATTACCAAGCTCAGCAATAGCACGTGACAGTACAGTAGTTGCGTCTAAATGAGCAAAGGTAGTGGCAGGAGCAGGATCTGTTAAATCGTCTGCAGGTACGTATATGGCTTGTACAGAAGTAATAGATCCCTTTTTGGTTGTAGTAATACGTTCCTGCATGGTACCCATATCAGTTGCTAAGGTTGGTTGATAACCTACAGCTGATGGAATACGTCCTAACAAAGCTGATACCTAAAAAAATAAAAAAATAAATAAATAAATAAATAAATAAAAAAGAGATACTTAATAATTTTTATAAGCTTTAAGATGTTAAAATACCAATTGAATTATGTTTGATAAAATTACCAGCAACATACCTCTGAACCAGCTTGGGTGAACCTGAAAATGTTGTCAATGAATAATAGTACATCTTGTCCCTCTTGATCACGGAAATATTCTGCTACTGTTAAACCAGTCAAAGCTACACGAGCACGAGCACCTGGTGGTTCGTTCATTTGACCATAGACAAGTGCTACCTTAGAAGTTTTATCCTTTAGGGAAATAACACCAGATTCTATCATTTCATGATATAAATCATTCCCTTCACGCGTTCTTTCTCCTACACCAGCAAATACAGAGTAACCACCATGAGCTTTAGCAACATTGTTGATAAGCTCCATAATAAGCACAGTTTTACCAACTCCAGCACCACCAAATAGACCTTTATTTAACAAAAGCAAATTATAAGCGAGGTATATAATAAAGAGGACTATAGTATATTTAAGATTATAACTAGAAGTTAGATCTTACCAATCTTTCCTCCTTTGGCATAAGGAGCAAGTAAATCTACTACTTTAATTCCTGTAACTAAGATCTCTTGTTCTACAGACATTTCTACAAATTCAGGTGCATCTGCATGGATAGGAGCTAACTTGTCAGTGCCAATGGGTCCACGTTCGTCAATTGGCTCACCAATTACATTAATAATACGTCCCAGAGTTTCAGCACCAACAGGAATACGGATGGGATAACCAGAATCCAAAACACCCTGACCACGTACTAGACCCTCAGTACCTATAAATGTATCAGGGCATAAGTTTATGATACACATTTATTAACTTATTTATTTGATGTTATATAATAATAACATTGATTCTTTTATATATTTATGTTTTAAATATATATACATACCATCCATAGCAATAGTACGCACAGTATTTTCCCCAAGATGTTGGGCTACTTCTAATACTAGCCTGGGGCTTCTGTTCTGTACTTCCAATGCATTAAGAATAGGTGGAAGAGCATCGTCGAATTGTACATCCACAACAGCACCAATGACAGCGACAATTTTTCCTTGAGCGCCACCTTTTGAGGATGCTGCTTTGGCATAGTTTTTCTCTACAAATAAAATAAATTAATATAATATTAGAAATTAACTGCATATATTTATTAACAAATATAAAAATATAAATAAAATAAATATAAAATTAAATAAGTATAAAAAAATAAATATAAAAATATAAAAATATAAATATAAAAAATTTATAAATTAATCTGATATTTAGAAAAAAGAAATAGACTACATAACACTTATGAAAATGTTGTTACATAATACAAAACATATACAGAAATATAAAATATATATGTCTATTTTCCAAGAAAATGCTTTATATAGTTTCCTTTGACTACTATAATCAATGATAAATATTTTATATTCTATTTTTATATATTATATATACTCATATATAGTTATAATGTGATTCTAAATTTCAAACAAATGAAAATTACTTAACTTGTCACTAGACAAAAATGAAAGCAGTATACTAAATATTTCCAACATAAAAAATTCTAAAGAAATCGCGGATAAAGTTATTAAATACTCTCAATATACAATAAGTTTCAAAAAAATTATTTTAAAAGAATAATTCAACAGACTATATAATCGCCATATTGGTACAATAGTATCTTACTGATCCGCTCAAATAATACAGATTATATAATCGATATCACAGAGAACATTTTTTAACATTCATAAATGACAATTTTCACTATGATTTCTTTTTACGTATTTTCTTTTTTTATCATATAATAAAAAAAACTAAAACACATTTAAAATAGATTAATTTCTTCTTACGATATTATATGACGAATGAGACAGAGAAAATAGGATTAGAATGTTAACGTAATTTTCTATAAGATATTATAAAGTATTGAAGAGAAATTTTAATGTACTTACTATCTACTGAAACAGTACCAGCCACTTTCGCAACTTCATTTTGAAAAAGGGTCGGTTTGACGGCCCTTAAGGCTCCAGCGGCTGCCCTCGATACGGCGCTTAACATCATGGCCGGTCAAGTGAGGAAAGATGATCAAAGTACTCTTCGCCACTGCAGTCCATATCCCTTGGCAGTATTGCGAGTGCGCAATACATTATAATTCTAGTGCGCATATCGGTTACGCATGCTAATACTCATGTGAGTGATCATGTAATATTTTTAAGATAATTTTCTTTTTTCTTTTAATTATATATTTGATAAAAATCTACAAATATTTATTTTTATTTTTTTGTTCTGTAATATCAAATTAATGAGATTTTTGAATGTCGAAATTAATTTCGTTTTCTGATGGTGAATCGATCGAAAATGATTGTTGTTCTATAAGATATTTAAGCCACCAATCTCATTCGTTCATTTGGGATTTGTGAGAACGATCCTTAAAATTAATTAAGCTTTATTTATTACGAATGAAAAATGTTTTATTTATCATAAGTTGTTATATAAACTGTGATTGTTTATTAGTGATATCTGATATAGCTCCTGAATCCTATACAATTGGATATTCATCGTTTAAAATTTCACTATGGATATTTTTTTCTTAATTTATTTTACCATTAAAAAATTCTAGATTTTCTACGCTGTCTTTTGAAGAAGTTCTACAATTTGCCGTTAGATTTCGCATTTAACAATCATTTGACGTTTTTTGAAAGAAGAAACATACCTTAGTCAGTATGCTTCAGTATATCACAGTGTAATTACGTGGTATAATTCAGTATTATAGTATAACTCCTGATTATAAGCAAATAATCATATGTGGGATTTTCTGTTTAATATTTAAAATGACTGATACAGTAAATGAAAATGCTGGATGTAGTTCCTCATTTGAAAAAAAATGGACCAGAAGTGAAAAATTATTATTGTTAAAAGGTCTTAAACTATATAGTCATAAAAATATACCCAGTATATCTACATTGATACCCAACAGATCTCAAGAAAATATCGAAGCTATGATAAATGAATTAAAAATTAGATCAAAAACTGCAAAGAAAGATAAACAACCTTTAATAAATGATTGGCTGCAGAGTGAATCATTTAAAAACAAAAATACATTGATTCGACAAGCATTACTTTTTATATGTTTATTCGAGAAACATTCTACTTCTACAGATAGGATATATGATTATAGGTGATTATATAGATAAAAAATATTATGCTTAAATTAAATTGTTATTAAGGATTAATTCTACTGGAATGTATTCATATTGGTATTATGATTAAATAGTTTTTTTTTATCTTAATTATCTATCAAAATCATATTATTTTTTTCAGAGAAATTTATCGTTTTCTTTATAAATTGACTTGTGGCTATGAAATACCTAAACTTTCAGAACAGAATCAAGAAATATTTTATGAGGCTTTGTCTGAAGTAATTCAAAAAATTACAGATACACATCATCAAGATGTCATATTATATCTTGAAAAAGTTCTCAACCAAAACAAAAATGTAAAAACTTATTCGGGCAAGTAAGTAATTGTAGATTAATATATTTTATTCTCATTTGTTTGAAATTCATATAAAATGTATTTAATTGCTTTCTTTATTTTACAGAAAAACTTCTAAATAAACTACATAAAAAATAAAGTTATATTAAAAATGATACAAAAGTTATAAGTAAACCGTTATGATATAATTCTAATATGATTGCAAACAATTTATTGGGTGCTTAATTAGACTTATAATAAAATTAGATTTAAAATACTTTTGATAACTGTGATATTATAATGTATTTTATAACTGTAATAAACATTTTTATAGGATATTAACATTTACTTTCGTGCTGCTGTACAATTTCTTTTTAGAAATCACATATGCAAGTGATTTCATGATTACGATGAAATAATTATGCTAATTTCTCATTGTGTATCCATTATTATTAAATGATAATTATAATTTTGTCTTTAAACATATTTATCATAAAACCATTAAAATTATTGTATATTGCAAATACATTCACTGAAACATGAATATATGTATATTAGTAAGTTATACATTACACATTTATAAAGACGTGAATTTATAAGAGAATAAATTATACTTTATATTCAATCTAGTCTAATGCTGTTCATAATAAATGCAAGAAATAATTAAATATTATAAACTTTGATAAAGTAATTTATACAAGATAATACAATTAGGTTTTTTTAAATTTCATCCCGTGAAATTATTTTTAGACTCGGAATTCCATTTATCTGCTTAGGAAATAGAGACAGTTATACTTTTACAGTGCTATCAACTTTCTATTTTTAACTTTTTGAAGATAAGTTTACATCCACTGATGTATCATTTGATTGTTCTGATTCATCTCCCCAGTTCCAATTAGAATTATCTGAACTTGGGTAAGTGGTAGAATTCCTGAAACAGTTTCAAAATTTCATATGTATATATGTATACATTTATAGAATAATTTCTTGACAGACTTACTTCATACTAGAACCAGTTATTAAAGATGATTTTTCATTAGAACATGATTGCTTATCAATATTATTTTGATAAGTGTTTGATGAATTTTGATAATGTTCTCCAACACTATATTGACTTTGTTCTGCTGTATTTGTACCTCCAATATCACCCCAGCCTTTCCTTCCCAAATCTCCTACCTGTCAAATATTTATATTTATTCGATAAAGACGAATATAATTATCAGAACATATTTAAATAAATATGAAATATTTTATGTTATTATCCATGACCATAAAATTGTATAATTTCATTTTACCTTTGATGCTGCAAGTTCTCCAATTTTAATAGCATTTTCTGTAGCTTTAGATGCTATTTTTGATGCATTAGAAGAAAATATTTGCCAGCCCTATAATGATAACTTTTTGAATACTTATGGAAATTTTATAAGTAATTCATAAACAGATAAATTTAAAGAATAATTTAATGATATAAAATTATCTCACACTTGTTAAAGATGATACTGCATTGTCAAATAATTCTTGGGACATACTTTTTGGAGGTGCTTCCATTTGATAACCAAATCCACTATATTTACCTCCTTGATTTGGTGGTATATTTCTACAAAATTGGAAAATAAGAACAAAATGATAACAAGTGACAATATTTACTTACTCAGGACGATTAGCATTTTCACTTTGTCTTCTAGCAAAAAAAGATTCTGTTTGTGCTTTAATGGCAGGTGAATTAGCATTCTGGTAACTGGCAGTTAAATCATTCTGATAAGCAGAATGTTCTTGTACTTCCGATTGTTTCTGAGATTGAAATATCATTATTTTGGATTCAGTAGGACTCCAAGAATTTCCTTGAGCTAACGTAGCAATCTATAAATTACAACATTAATTTTGATATGATCTATAGAAATTGTATTAAATGAAATGTTATTAAAATATATGACCTTATCTTTGTATAACGCAGCTGCTTTGGTATTGTATTTCTGAGAAATAGACATGGAATTATTCCAGTCTGGTTGAGCTTCGAAGAATTCTCGAGCAAGTTTATTTCCACCAACTCTCATTTTCTCTAATTCTATGTCTTTCCACTTGTCCATTGAAACAGATCGCACAAACGATAGATGAACTCCAAGTCCTCTATGTTTTCCTGAGCATTCAAGACATATCCAGATGCCATATGTAACTGAAGCCCATTGAGGATTATGTGTACCACATTCGAAACATCTCTGGGAAATACAAAGATGTAGTATATAATAGAATCATTTTTCCCAAATAAACTTATAAATTAATATCTTACGTTATTTTCATCTTTGACTTTTAATTGATTTAAAATTTGTCGAGTACGTGGACTAGCCATAATGTCAATATCAGTCAATATATGTATTACATATACAAAAGCATTGCCGTTGGATCCAATTTATATATACATATACATAGTAATGTCCGCGCAGCGTTGGGGAAAAGATATCGATAGTAATATCGACATGTAATCGACACATCGAAATATCGATATGCAACTAAAAAGCCTGAAAGTATGCAACACTGTCTTATGTCGTGTATACATAGATGTATAGGTCGTCGCTGATTTCCAGGCGCAATTTTACTATCATACGTCAACTTTATATACGAATAATTGTTCTTGCTATTTTATTTAAAGACGCTTGTATTTTAATATGATATTAATAAAATTCTATTTATAAATTTGTCAAACTAAGTAATTTTTCCTCTTGTTAACTTATCAATTTAGTTAGCTAATTATCTGTTTGATATCTCTTAAAATTTTTCGAAATATAAAACAAACATTTTTGCGACTTTAACATTTTATTATTCTTTAAATAATTTCTAAACTATAATATTTGTAATTTATCGCATCAATATTTTCATGAGATTAAATTTTTTTATTATACAGAAATTTACTTTTTATTATATACAAAATTTTATTCTATTTTTAGTAAGAAGTGATAAAATTATGAAAAACAAATGGTGTGACCTTCATTGTTTTACCAAGCATCAAAAATATTTTTTTCAGTTGTATTTGTATCTTGATTTTCTTAATTTGTACCTGAAAATCTTACGAAGATTTGTATTGAAATTTTATCGAGTAATTGAATTTGCAAAAGAAAAAAAAAAAGAAAAAAGAAAAAGCAAAGAAAAGGCATAGAAATAAAGATAAAAGTGTAACGAAATGGAAGGAGGTTTGGTTTGGCTGGAAAGAGAGGAATGAATGGATGGTAGTCGATGAGTAAAGTAGTCGCGCGAGGAGAGAGAAAGCGCGTGAAAGAGGGACAAAAAGAACAAAAGAAGAAAGAGAGGGTGAACAAAGACAAAAGAAGTTCATTACGAAGTTCAGTAGTAGTAAGCGTAGAGCACTGCAGCGGTTCTGTTCATATGATGACGAAGGGCTGAAAGGGAGGTCGTAAAACACTGCTTCTAATACACATACGTATGTACATTCGAATGGTCCATTTGAAATCGAATGAATCAAGAAACGATGGATGACATTGAAAGTATCGAAAACTATCAAAAGATTATTTGTATTTTTTGAAATTATATTTGCTCGTGTCGTCCTTGCGATCTCTTTCAATTTTTTCAAATAATATAAATAAAACGATCACGTTTAATAATATATTTTTCTTCATTCCAAGATTTATCCTATCTGTATCTCTCTACCGTTTCCTCCCTATTCTTTCTGCTATCTTCCCTGAGCTTCTTATTCTAGAGAATCTCTGCTCTCGACCACGTTTTGCTTTACGCGGGGACATCTTGTCCGGGTAGTAAAATAAAAGGGGCAGTGGAGCTACGACTAGAGGGGTACGTTCGATAGATGGGGAGCAGTGCGACGAAGAGGGTAATGATGGAGGGGGGCAGATAGACAGAGAGAGAGAGAAAGAGAGAAGGAATGGGGAGCATTGTCGAAAAAAGAATAGTATGCTGCTTCATCGTAAGCACGTTTGCCGTGCGCGCATAGCTTACTAGAGGGGGTCGAAAACGCGTGGACCCCGGGGCTTTGCAGAATGAGAAGAGAAGAAACGAGAAGAGAAGAGAAGAGAAGAGAAAAGATGAGAAGAGAGTAGAGAAGAGAGAAGAGAAGGAGGAGGGAAACGGGTGGACGACGTGGTACACACGAAAAGAGACGTATGTATGTATGCGAATACCGAACGGCGTACCAACGAAACAAAATCGATATGCATGATTCACGCACGCGAGGAGTCACTGGAAGGGGGTGGAGGGTTTGGTAGGGTTCTTATGTAGGGAGAAGGGGAAGCTGTAGATAGAGAGAGGGAGAGAAAACAAGTGTGTGCGTGCATGAATGCGTGCGTGCGTGCGTGCGAGCGCATTTTCTTTATGCGTGTCTATGGAAAGAAAGAGAGGGGGAAAGAAGGGTAGGATGTAGGGTGCAAAGAGAGCGAAAGAGAACGAAAGAGAGACTCTCTTCCTTCATCCTCTTCGCGTTTGTACAGGAAGGGTGAGTGGTGGGGATGGAATAAGCGGTCGCGTCTACGGACAGAGGCGTAATTCTATACAGAGAGACGAGAAACACACAAGGACACGAAGAGGGGTATTCCTACGATGCTACCCCCTCGGTCACTCGATCAGTCGTGTCCGAAGTCCCACAGCGTTATAAGCTCCACGCTATTCGAACGTCTCTCGTTCTCGTAAATCGGAAGCGTCAGGACGCGCGCGAGGCGACGACGCGATAAACGGCGCGCGCCAACGCCTCCCGCGAATTCGAATATACGGCCAAGTAGACGCGCGCATCCACGAATAACCGCGGAAAACCGAGTTTACCTTACTGTCTTAACTGTGTTCTATCTTTACAACGAAATCCGTATTGGAATATTCCTTGAAGAGGAAAAACTTCTTTTAAGGATACACACACACACACGCACGCGCGCGCATTCACATGTGTATATACATACATACATACATATAATATCTATTGACAGCACTTCTACTTTCTCGTCTTTGAATAAAATTTATCGAAGGATTTTATTTTAATTTTCACACGACGAAAAACACTTCGTTTCACGAACGAGGAAACAAGAAAGCGACGAGAAAGTTGAGCATCTTCGTCGAGCAGCCGAAAAATCGATCGTTAGAAAAGGCACGTGTCGTCTCTCGTAACAAATCGATTCGCATCTGGCAGACCCTCTTCGAATACGACGCATCGAAGTTCGGGAGCTTCTTCGCGTTACCGAGTACTTTAGGGATTTCGATGCAAGGCGAGCAACGTGCGCCGCCGTCACTTCTACTGCGATTCCCATTCGATGGCGAGATATCGTTCCTCGTATTCTTTCTACTTCCATAATTGTTTACGAATTTTTTCTATACACACAACAGATCGATCTAACAAACGTTTTTTTCCATACTTCGATAAGAGTCGTTTTAAAACAAAAGACTTCACCTCATTTTCCTAATACTTTTCTATTTCGATCTCTTCTCGTCTTTCGTTCTTTCTTAGTATCTACATTTTTTTCGATTAATTTGCACTAACATCGATGCGACGCGTAATGCAAGAGAATAAAATGAGAAAACGATGCCAAGTTGCGGTCGGCTGGGTCTGGCTCCGAAACAAGATACGCCTGAGACTTAAAACGAACAAACGGTAGTATCAGTACCTCTACGTAAGTAATAATAGTTTGATGCGTATTGGCGAGCTTCCGCACGAGTAATAACACTCACGGACGCTTACGTGTACTTTTATTTATACACGTATATATACATTTTGGAGAAAAGAGGTATCTTCGAAGGTAAATATATATACAAAAACATTCAACACGAGAATGTAAACAATCATATATGTCTAACGTTTTCGTATTTTCATTTTATTTTCGAAGGAACACAGGTATGAAATATCCTTCGCGTTACAGCGTTATCAAGGAATGACTCTCATTTTGTAAGAAAAAAAAGAAAGATTTAAAACTTGCGTTCTCTAATTACCGTGTCAGTTTCTTCGCAGAAGCAGTGAAAAAGAGTCAATGGAAAAGCGGGACGAAAAGAAGAAACGCAATAACAGGTGGTTTCGCTTTGCGCATCCCATCATATATACGCGTATATATATCTATATACATATATACATATATATACACACACGTATACGCGATGTCGCAAAGTACGTTTGGATTGGTTTTATTACCTCGACACGCGCGGAACAACGCGGAATTCGCGAGAGCACACATTCGCGTATCCTTACTCGTAATCCTACCAGAAACAATCGTACATGCTCTCTGTTATTATTCTTGCCTCTTTTGATCGTCTCGTATACGTTCCTAACGTAATAATATGTCATTGATGAGATTAATTCGAGCACGTTACACTTTTCGCTTTTGCGGCAATCGGAATTTACACCTAGCGTAAAGAAAAAAAGAAAAAGAGACAGAAAGAGCACAGACATATCTAGTGTCCTGCTACATTATTACGCTTCAGGGCGTTCGTGTCCAAGAGGGACGCGGAGGAGAACAGAGATGGCAGAACGACGAGACGCGTATAGGGGGCGGGGTAGGTGTAGACTTACTTTGGACTCTGGTGTGGGATTACCGTACTTATATTCAAGTCTAATATTAAGTTACCATTTTGCTTTACGGCAAGTGAACAGGCTGCCTGCATATAGGAAGCCATCCGAGCGCTCCTGAGACAGTCTGGCTCGTTAGTTTGGGCCCATCGACGATACGTAAATCCAAGCACCTCTCTGTCGTTTTTCGGCTCATCCGCTATATCTTCGTGTTCGTATATATATATAAAAAAAAATACAAAAAAAATTCATTCTCTGACATCCCCACGTCCTCATTTTTCTCGCGGTTGTATCCTCTCTTTCGATTCCAAGTTCGAATCGCATGCATCACCGGAGACGGTATGTACGTAGTGAAGACTCATTTACGAATGCGGTTTATGCATGTACCAAGTTGACGGAAATAAATTATGAGAATCATTGGTAGATCACTGCAAAATATCGCGGTTGCGGCTGATTCAAATTGGGGAACGTTGTAGATTTCTTTCTTAATTCTCGATGCAATATTACTTGGGACTGCTTATTGAAAAGACTTCACGTACTTGTGTCGATTCGATATATATTGCTTTCTTATTTTGAGGATTCGATTAAGTCTATCGATCACTTTGATGCCCTTTGATCTTTTCGGTAAGAATTTCTAAGGTTGCATTGTAGTCGATGTAAGCGGCGGGTCTGCGTTCATCCAATCTTCGTGAACGTAAATATGTACAGTTATTAAATATCCCAGTAGTTTTCAATTCTTTTTCTTTTTCTTTTTGAAAAATATTATACCAAATGTAACAATTACAGATAAACCCATCGATATCCGTTTACTTATGCAAATCATATTTAAAAATATTGTATATAGAGCTTAAAGCTTTTATTTGAAAGCGACAAACACGAGTATACGATGTGCTTTGATACACATTGCTTTGACAGCTTTATGGTCATTTTAAATAACTGCGTTAACACGCACCTATATAGAAGCTACTCAAATGAATATTTATTTATTTATTCTTATGCAACCCGACGACGATATCGTTTCAGTCATTTCCACATAAGATGGAAATGATATGGAATTTGTGAAGAGTGTCATTTCGTTAAGAAGTATTGTTGTTATGAAAAAATATATCTTTATGAGGAAGATATAACATCGTAAAGGATAAAAGGGCAGAAGCACTGACTTCTGTGTGTGCTGGGGTTTGTGTCAGACTTCCTAGCACCATTTGAAATCAGTACTCCTCCTTTTAAATAATCTACATTTTCGACGTTCAAACGAGAAGTTTGTGGGTATCACGAAGAAAACTACAACCTCCAGTATCTATTAACGAAGCATTATTTTGTATCGCGATCGTGATTAATCTTTGAGCAATATCTGATATAAATTGTTTTTTTGTATATTCTAGATTGTATCTCTCCAACATACGATTCGTGGTTTAATCTAATGACGAAAAAAACGTATATTATTTGTACGTTTAATTGTGCAGTGCTCCTTTTATATACTACTTTTTTCGTTGTCAGAGTTATGTGTTGTGTGTGAAGGTGTATGCACATGCTCGTATCTGTGTGTGTATGTGTATACACGTTTGAATATATATATTTTGATATATACTAAGTGCTTGCACAATATATGCAATTATTTACATAAATACATATACAAGTCGTCCACCGACAAGTTTAATAAATACTTTTTTACTTTTGCACGAACGTTAACAATGAAAATAATAACTTCAACAAATACGCGACTTACCAAAATATTCTACTATATACACTATATGAAAAGTTCATTCTCTAAAATATGTAGTGTACGGGTAATGTATAACAGTTCTACCCTTCCGTATAACGAGTCAAAGCAAAGAAGTTCTATTACGGTGGCCCAACTTTATCGGGGAAAACGCAAGAAGGGCAACAGTGAAAGGAAGGAAACGAATTGATGTCTCTCGTGGGAACTGAAACGTGATTAGATGAAGTCCTTGCATCGACTGGTTCCTTCAATGTTGTCCATTTATCACCCAATGATTTTGCAAAGTGATCGTCAACTGCAATGAAAGATGTAATATGATCCTTCGCAAATCGACGACATGATTTAAATATTGTGTAACTTACCACTTAAACCGACTTCTTTATCGGCTCCAGTAGCATGGAAAACTGCCGCGTATTTTTCTGGACCTAACGATCGTTTAAAGTGTTCGTCTATTGCAGAATCATAAATACTGCACGTTTTTCTGACATTACCGGTGTCAGACGTCGACGATGATTGAGACCTATTTATCGTATCCCAATTATTTGTCCTTACTAAAAAAAAAAAAAAAGAAAAAAGATTTAGCGATTTGATTCGTTTCTTATCTCTAAATTTTGTTTTTCTTATCACGGAAATATACAAAAATTACGTTAATTTTTCTGTGCTAAATTCTACAAACATTTTTATTGAAAGAATATCTAATCGTATTTTTATTCGTCGTAATCGACATTTGCATTACGTACAGTACATTGTATTCAGCCAAACTGTATTCAGTTGAGCCATAACGTTACCCTTACGATAGACAATAAAACTTTAGAACTCGTTACAAAGATGAAAGAGTCGAGCGTTGTTCTCAATTCGATAATTTCTTTTATGGTTTTTCATAGCAATTAAACATTCCGATACGAAATTATAAAAGTGTTTGACATTCATCGATCGAATCTTTGCACATGAAAATTTTTGGAAAAAAAACAAAAAAAATTGGCTTTCCAAAATAATAAATAAAATAAAACGTTTATTATTTTTTAATAGTCCTTGATTTTGTTATTTTATTTCTTACCAGGCTGCGACGTAGAAGATATAATCACACTGGGTCTGAGGTACGTCGTAGTGGCGGTTTTATTCGTAGACATGTCGAGTGCTTCGTTTTGAATAGGATCCATTCGGCGTTCTTTACGCCTCGTACTACTTTGTCTACGATGCAAATCCATTGACTTTGGTCCTCCTTCTGTAAAGCGAATGAACTTGGTTAATAATATGTTACATTATTTTCACGAATAAAAAATTACAATAATTTCTGCAATTTTTATCGACAATATTCATGAAGTTTGCATCGAGAAAAACTCTTTCCAATCGATCGATGTAGTTTTTTATTTGTTTTAGCAACGATATTATTTTTCTTTTCTTTCCAATGCATGCACAATTGAATGACTTTCGTTTGATGAATTGGATGAAAAATGAATATATATAGACATTTGTAGAATGACGAGCGATCGATAGAATTTATGGACGTAATCAAATTTATCTGAATTGTGAACATTCTTAAATTAAAAATCGGCATAACTATGGTCCTTTTGACCGATAAAATGTAGGTGGGGATGAAAGAACAAGTTTGGTTCTCAAGACGAGACAGGAAACGGCCTAATAGCCGTGAGAGGATCGTCAAGAAAGACAACCAAACAGGTTTACAGGCAAAGGACCAGCATTTGAGAGCGGAAAAAGTTAAAGAGAACGAAGAAGTGTGGATGTGTGGAAGCAGCAGCTCTGTATCGAATCTTAACAACCACAATGTGCCAAAATGAAATATCTCGTGGCTCAATTTTCTGCAAATATCAGATTCGCGAAATTGAATAAAAAGACGCGAAAGCCATGAGAATATCCAGCATTGAGAGAGTTCGAGTTTAAATTGTGTGTTAAAATCATGTGAGATGTTGTGAATGACAAAGATTTGATATATAAAGCCGGTAAAAATGTGGAATAAAAGTACACGAAGTTTGGTATATCTCTTTCTGTCGAAAGACCTTTTCAAAAGCAGTATGCGGTTTCGTAAATACTTTCCGTGCGATTACTTTATGATTTATTCGTTCGTTTCATCTCACGAATAGTTTAACACGCAAGACCGCAGAATTCGAACTTTGAAAGTATCACATGTGTCGGCTAAAATGTATATAGAAATACACCTATCGTGCTATTCTCGTCCTACTTGTCCCATTTTTTCTTATCTTTCATTTAAAAAAGAAGAAAAATCACGTTAATTAATACAAAAAAAAAAGTTAAATTGAATTCATTCAATCTCTTAATACAGTGTCAGTCGAGCTTCTTTGAAGGAAAAGTAAATATCTGCCTTACCGTTCTAATTCATTTATCTTCACTCGCTATACCGTCACTTTTTTAGCACCTTCGAACGTTATTATTTCTTTGAGAAGAACAAATTTGTTATTTATATATGCAAGAACATAGCAATATTATTGCTATGACAATGCAAATAAAAACGACAAATTCTAGGAAAAACATTAGTACGATCGGAGCGAAGATCCATCAAAAAATAACGAAAGTAAAAATAGTGAAGATAAATTTAAAAATTCTTTTCTTTAATTATGCCTTCTTTGATAATATATATTTCTCATTTTCCATATATTTGATTATTATAATTAAAATAATTTTATCGTTTATCACACAGGACACAAAATTTGTAATCTCTTTATAATCAACGAAAAAGATGTATCTACTTCTGCTTTACAGTCTATTATTTTGGTCGATAAAAATACTGTACATACGTGTACATTAACGTCTCGTAAGTCCTGCAATTTACTTACAAAAATAAATATCTTCTCTCAAGTCAGACCGTAGTGGTTGTTTATCATTTAGCCGGACAACCCGCATGACTATGGCTGTCGTTGCCACAGATTTATGCTTCGATAGAGCTGCGATCGATTCATCGTCTACTGGAGTTATCCATTCTCACGACTCTCTTCTTCTGAAAGAAAAAGAATAATCATTTTGAACGAAATATCAATGAAATAGACGAATCAAAACGGACAAACGTTTATGAAAGATCTCGTGTATAAAATTACATATTAAGGAAGAATGTGATGATGTATAAAGGTAGCAGGCATTAACCTGCAAATAAGTAACATGTTTATTACATTTTAGACGGAACACATTTAATGTCATAGAAAAGAGTTATTAATATTACAAAATCACGTAACAAATTCATTGCCAATTCGTACGTGTGTTCTTACGTTAACGATACATATATATGTAAGAATGATATTAGGAAATTATCATAGTTGGATGTGTTCTCGTTATAATATATACATACATCGGTATGTATATTTTTCAAAGGAACACGGATAATTCTCTCTTCTGTTGTGCTACTTTTATATAGTCACATATAATACCGAAATTTAAACCTACGTAACATATTATTTCTTTTTTTCTCTCTCTCTTTCTCTCTCTCTCTTTCTCTCACACTCTCTCATACTCTCTAACATTCAATATCAATATTTTCCATAAACGCTTATCTCGATTGGCCCTTCATTTAATATTTCGACTATATGATTATTCTTTTGTCCCTTATTCATTAGAAGATATGTTTTCAATAAAATTCACCGTTAATCGCTCGCGATAAGTCAAAGTGAAATATCAAAAACTTAAATATTAGTTTGAAAAGATAATAAGCAAATTATTGACAAAAAGAAGCAACGTTATATATACCCAAAAATAAACACGTATACATATAAATATAAATTGTGCGAGCAAAGTCATGGTTTGTTAAATTGTCTTTCCCCTCATTGTCGAAATTATTATACATACGTGTGTGTGTGTGTGTGTGTGTGTTTATGAAAGAGTGGAGTCATTCGTAATCGTCAGCATTGAAGCTCGAAAATTCTTTATATGAGCGAACACCTAAATATAGGCAAAATTGTTTTTAAGAGTTTTTCTTCGTTACTTCGCCAGATAGCGCTACAATTTGCTACCCGCGAATTGAAAAATTTCAAATTATCTCGCAAAACGGATTATTATCCAATGGATGTTGAAAGAAATTGATAAATAAAAAAATAAAAAAACGTTCTCTCGAAATTATAAGGACAAGAAGAAAGAATCGAGATAGGAATAAAAATAAATAAATAAATAAACAAATAGAATAAGAAAAACGAAGAAGAGGAATACTATAATAAATCAAATACTGATTATTAGATTAGATGAGAAAGATATTAAAAATATTATTATTATAAAATCTTAAAATTTATTATTAATTAGAATAGTTTCAACTGACCTTGCACCATCGTTGCCGCTCTGGATAGAACATCCAATGCACTCTCAAGGGCCGACATATCACTTTCGATAATTTTTCACTTTTCCTTGAACCGATCGCGAACGTCTCTTCTTTCCCCTTCTTTCTTCTTTTTCTCTATAGCTTGCTTTTCTTTCTTCTTCTTTCCACCTCTCTACCCCTTTCTCTCTCTCTCCTTCAATCTCTTTCTCTTCTTACGACGAGGAAACGCGAAAATTGGCGCGCCTCTTAAAAGGAAACGTAGTTGGCCTTCGCGCGCTAGCTTTTGACAGTCCTCGATGACTCTTATTTCCTTTGTCTATGCAAATGGTCAATGGAAGTTGTTGCTATAGGAAGGAAGTAGAAAATGAAGTTTAAAACGATCCTCTTGAACGTTTACTCGGCGTTGAAGATAGCGCGAATAAAGTAAAACGGGGATTAAAAAACGTGACATTGTCTGTGGAATGCGGACTCTCACCACTCGAGGCCCGTCTCTTCCCCGATCCCCCGTCCCTCCCGCGCACGCGGTATCGTTCCCGTCGACCCCCCGCTGGTCCCCCTACTGGTACCCCCTCAGACCCTCCACCAATCTTCCACCAATTCGCCGACATCGTGTTCCTATTCCTCCTCCTCCTCCTCCTTCTTCTCCTCCTCCTCTACCTCCTCCTCCTTCTCTACCTCCTCCGCCACTTCTTCCTCCTTCTCTTCGTCAGAGTATCGACGATTCTCATCGTCATTATTGGCCTAGACTTAGTTTGCTCTCTTCTTACCATCTATTTCCCTCTTTTGTACACCCTCTAAACGCTATCTAAATTTTATTATTTTTCTTTCTTCTTCCTACTCGTAGTGCCAAACGCGCTCTCTAACAATTTCAACTATAACTCATTGTTCTGTTGGATAATCTTAACTGTGAACCATCACAAAGGAACTTTGTATTTTTGAATTATAGTTATTATACGATTTTTGTAATCGAGAAGACAAATTTCGTACGAATATATTATTTTTCATTTTTGTTTGTTAATAGAAAAACGGATCTCAAAAGCATGACACCTTTTTTACACGATCGTTAAAATACACATTTCTTTAGATATCGTGATGCGCCGATCGTTGCAATCGATTACAGAACATTGCGTTCTACCTATCTTGTAAGTCAGAATTAATATTGCGATGATCGAAGGTAATTCTTTATTTCAGAAACATTGATCCACCGTATGAGGAATTGATTTAAACCTACGTTCAACGTTGAAAATGATGACTCCAATCGCTTTTGAACGATCAAAGAACAATCGTTTTCGCAATTACGATGCGTTCGCGGGAATTGAAAGAGGAATGCGGTGTGGCGTGCCATAAAAAAGCAAGGCACGCATTCCTCCTTGTAAAGTCGGGGTACCTTATATTCTTTCGAGATAGATAATGTCACTTACCCAAAACGATTGCAATGATGTTTAGATAAACGTAAGCTAAAACCATTGAGACGAACTATTTTTCACTTTACGATAATACCGTACACATGTATTTTCATTGAAAACGATGGAAATCTAATGGTATGCGGGCGGACACACGAAGTCCAACCCGTTTGACACGAGAGGTAGGCTCACTACCCCCACCAATACTCGACATTACACTGGAATGCGTGGTATTCAAGCTTGACTAACGCACTCTACTGGCAAAATTTTCAACATTATACGCAAGTGTACGCAGAAGCCACTGATACCACCCACAGACGGTGACGAGTCGGTTTGTATACTTAGCGTGCGTTACATAGATCAATGTTAATTGACATTGTTAATATAGATATCTTTTTTCAAAGTAAACAAGATTTTTAAACGTGAATAATTATATATTCGTTTCTTATTTTTATGTTTTCTTAATCACATTTATTATCGTTCGATTGAAACAGACAATATTTACATTCATGTTATACAATATATTGCAAGTATATAAAGTACACAAGTAATATAATAAATGTCTAAATATTCATCAATAGTCTAATACTTGAACGTCCGATTTGGAAAATGTATAAATATATTTTAAATATACATAAAAATTAGGATAAAAAATGTAAGAGCAATTGATTTTTATCAATTTGACTCTGTTATTCTTCTTCACTAGAAGCATCTATAGAACTACAAAGCTGAAAAGAGAAAAAATTTTCTAATAAAAATTATTTTTTATTTCTTCTTTGCTATACAATTGTCTCTCTTACCTCGTCCAAGTCTGGTCTTTTCAAGAGTTCTTCTAGACCACACAATTTTTCCAAATAGTTTGGTATATTGCAAGCATCAAGTATAAACTCAAAGCCACGTTTTTGGTATTCTGATATTAAAGGTATGGAACATGCAGTGCAAGAGGAAAATCTGTGTGTAATAGTTAAATAAGATTCATATCCCCAAAGAGATCCTCTTATTGTATGTGGTACACCTCCAAGTAATCCTTCTAATGTATTATCTTTGATATTTGAATTAACATTATTTTTAATTCCAGCTGCTAATGCCTTAGCTTCTAAACTATAAATTACATAAACATTTGTAATTTCTAAATAACTTGTACTAATACGTTTATTACTTATCAGAAAAAAATAAAATATCAAACCCCTGTGAATGTTGAGTTATTGCAATCATTAATTCAACTGCTAAACCTGCAGCAATTTGAGACAATCCTGGACGACTTACTGTACACTGCTGGTCAAGAGTTCTATCTGTTTGAGACTAGAATAACATTACAATCATTCTTTGAAACTTACGAATTAATGATTATCTTATTTTTAAAAAACAAATTTACATTTCCTGGTTGTGTTATATCATTGCAAAAATAACATCCAAGATTCTTTCCATCAGGATTTTGTGAGGTCACATTTGATACAGGAATATCTGTTAAATTTCTTACACCATGTCGTTGTACCATATAAGAATCGAAACCTAAAGCTGCATTGATAGTTATTTTATTCATTGCTGCACATAATAAAGTTGGTAACCACCTAGCTTCACGTGAATCTAATAATAAGAATACTACATCGTTTCCAGCAATAGCATCTTTTAATTCTTTCACAGCTTCTTTAGTTGTATTTAACATACTTTGCCCAACAACATGTCCAGGCATTGGAATTTGTAATTTAATACCATGCACATTCTATAGAATAAAAACATAAGTAACATAAACTAAATATATGATACTCCAAAAATGTATTCACTAGAAATAATACATATTAGAAACGTTTACCATAGTTGGCCGAATCCTAAGCAAAGCATCTTTAGCTGCATCTACTTTGAATTTTCGTTTCACAGCATCTTCATGAATGAAAAGACTTTGTCTTACTGTATTACTGTGAGAAACAATTGATTTATCCACAAAAGTAATGTTGCTGATTCCCCAACCAATGAGTACTCTAGCTACTGAACATCCTAATGTTCCAGCACCCAACAATAAACATTTGAGATTGCTGATCTTCTCTAAATCCAAATCAGGAACAAGGCGCCATTTCATTAGTTTTAAGTTTAAATTAATTGCTTTTTCTGCTAACCTGTTATATATTATTGATGATAATAAAAATAATAATAATAATAATAATAATAATAATAATAATATAAATCATAAAGAACATAACAATAGTTGTAAAACTTACTTATTTGGATCTAAAATTTCAGATAAATCAACAATTTGAGGGCCCATTTTACCATTTTCATTATGTTCCCATCCAACTAAATGACTGTCAAAAATCGATTTTTTCACAATTTCTTGTTCTGCATATTCTTTGCATTTCAAAGTATATACAACAGCTGTTTTAAAATCATCTCTATTTAGAGATAATATTTGTATATTCTTTGTAAAACAAAACGTGGAGCAATGCCAAAATAATAAACATAAAAGATTCCTTAATTGCCAACCAGGTTCTAATAATCTTTTGCATGGATTATAGAATGCAAAATATACTTCACAATCTGTCTAAACATAAACATAAATAATCAATTACTATCTATATTTAAATAATCTGCTATAAATACTATGCCATAATAAATATATTATTATAAGTAATATAAATTATATATTACCCCAACTGTATTTTCTTGTGCATTAATATATTTTATACCTTCATTTAAAGTATCAACTTTGATATTTTCTTCATCGAATACAAAAACAGAAAAAAATGATTTTTGTTTATAATCCAATTGTTGAAAACCTTCGTACAATTTATCAAATTGATCAACCATGAAATTGTCATTTATTGATTTCTGTATTTTTTCAAAATACATTTCTGGTAAAGATAAAGGTGTTGGATGTGCTACCCAATAATGAAACCTATATGTTTTCAAATCAGCATATGAAAATATTAAAAATACAGCAAGTTTCCATGGTTCTGCCAATGCTGCACCAGACATAATATCATTAATAATACATTTTCCTACTGAATCAATAAAATTTTGTGGATTAATCTTTCGAAAAGCTTCATATGTATTGGTATTAACCATATAACCATAACATATTATTGAGTTATTAATTGAATTTGATTCTACGTTCCTAAAAATTAAACAGTTAAAACTTAATGTTATCTATATATATATATATATATATATATATATATATATATATATATATATATATATAAACTATATGAAAAACATATTTAATAACTTTTACTTACTCATTAAATGACATATAATCCAATACTAAAGGATTATTTTTTTCAATCTCTGGAACATCAAAAGAATATCTTCCCCATAATTTAATTTGAGATTTATCATCCAAACGAAGTTTATCTACCTTCAATTCAGCAAATTTTGCCCAAAATGTTGGGTCTATAGTTGTTCTTAATTTAGTAAATTTTACAACATTGACTGACATTGTAAAATATGTTTAAACTTTTTTCTAGTAAGTAAATATGCATATAAATATTTTCTTTTATGTTAAGAACATACTATATTTTAAGTATCTTATACAATTGTTATACTTACATGATATATTAAACTTCTTATCCACCTGAAATTTTTCTTTTTTTTACTAAATTTTATTTTTATATTTAATGTGAAAGCACTTTAAATTCAGCTCTACGATTATATTTTTGTAAAGAAATAATATTCTTTACAATGAAAAATGATATATGATCAACATTTGGTATGAATATACATAAATAATAATAGCGTAGGAAAGTTTTTTTTAAAACATTCGTAATATATAATTTTCACCTTCACAAGAATGAATGACTGTGCATATTAATATGACCTGTGAATACAGATCAACAAAATTTTCTATAAATATTATTTTATTCGATCTTTCAATCACATCATCGGTTTATAAGATAAAAAACATTACAAACTTAATTCAATGTTTACATAAACATTAAATTATTTTCGTTTGAAGAATTAGAAATGAATTAGTATCAACTTGAACACTTTCAATGTAAGCCATTTTATATAACAAAAGTATACTGATAAAATAGAATACATAAAAGCAAAAAATAAAAGCCGGATTTCATTATCCACTTCTATCTCAAATTACAAGTATCGTTGATTGGTTATATATATATTAAGAATACAAAAAACTCCTTCATATACTTTATAATAAGAAGGTAGGCTCTATAAGCACATTAATATTGTTGTTATCCACGCTCTCTGTTACATTATAAGTACATTAAACGAAATATTACCATCGTCCGATAAAACAAAGAAACTATTTTTTTTTTTTTTAATATAATACACAAAAATTTGAAATTGACAAAAACTTAATATCAGTTCACCACTTGTTTATATGATATGCTAATTTATGTTAGTTACAAATTAGTGACCAGTTTATGTTGATTATTGATTGGCTAACAGAATTAAAAAAAGGTTCAAATTTCCTTTTTCTTTTTCTTTTTCTTTAATCTTTTTATTAATATTACTAATTTCCATAAAGAGAAATAATTCTTTTTATCAATCGTTCAGATACTGTAAAAAAGTTTTCGTCAATGTAATTACTAGCAAAAATAAACTCAATTTGACTCCAAGTTATTCTACTACTAAATTTAAAGATCAACTATATGTAAATACTTTCTTTTAGTCGTGTCAGTTATATGTAATACTCTGATAAGTCAGTTCTATGATACGAATGTCACTTGATAATCAAACAATGGCGGGATCTGCATTAAGACGATTAATGGCTGAATATAAGCGTAAGAAAATAATTGTTTTGTTATTTTAATTGTTTTACATTGTTCGATTGCATATGTTCGTAAAATATTTTTAGATTTTTATACTTATGTATAAAAATTAATGATATCGTTGCAATATTCTTATAGAGTTAACCTTAAATCCACCAGAAGGTATAATTGCTGGCCCATTAAGTGAAGAAAATTTCTTTGAATGGGAAGCATTAATTACGTATGTATTTATACTTTAAAAATATTATCTAACAATTTAGGGCTGAGTCATTCATTTGTCATAGATGTATGTTCAGCGAAGGATTATATATAAAATATATACTCAAAAAATACATAAGAATAAGATTATAAGATTAATAAGATAAATAAGATTTTTTTCTTATAAAAATATTTTTATAGAAATATATAAAATTAAATATATAAAAAGATTTTATGGTATATATATATATAATATTTTTTAAAAATATTAAATGTATTTATAGAGGACCAGAAGGAACATGTTTTGAAGGTGGAGTATTTCCCGCGAAATTAATATTTCCATCAGATTATCCGCTTAGTCCACCAAAAATGCAATTCACTTGTGAAATATTTCATCCAAATAGTTAGTATCTTGTCATATAAAATAAACTTGTTTTTCAGATTATTGTATATAATTATTATAAATATTTTCTCTTCATATAGTTTATGCTGATGGTAGAGTATGTATAAGTATCTTACATGCTCCTGGCGATGATCCTATGGGATATGAGAGTAGTGCAGAAAGATGGAGTCCAGTACAAAGTGTAGAAAAGATATTGTTAAGCGTAGTTAGTATGCTAGCTGAACCCAATGATGAAAGTGGAGCAAATGTTGATGCTGCAAAAATGTGGAGAGAAGATAGATCTGAGTTTGAAAGAATTGCACAAAAACTTGTTAGAAAAACTCTTGGAATTCCATCTTAATACAGCGTTATTTATCTTGTTACATTAAATTTATTGATAAATAATGCTGAAGAAAAGTGGCTTATTTTTCTCTATTATTTCTTGTTTGAATCCATACAATAATATTTATTTTAAATAAATATGAAGCAGATTATGATCTACTTTTGTCTATTACTTATGTATATAGTGATATAAAAATCACTTTAAGAAGTTATAACTAGCCAAAAACGTTTTTATTGAAACTAATGTAATATTGGAATTGTATACTAAATGATTATATTGTCTATTGCTTATTAGACATAAAATATTATTTCACATAGGTAAATTAAATTTTCCAATTAAATACAATTGCTTTTATATTTTATATAATATATTATAATGCAAAATAATAAAGTTATCTCAATTGTTAACTTTATTATTTTGTTTATTATTAATTGTATAAACATATCTATAGAAAAATGTACATTTTGTGTTTGATGTAACTACTCTTATCTGTTTGTTGTAAAATATAAACAATGTTATAATTTTGAAAATTGTATTTTATTTTCATCATAACATTACAGTACAAATGTGACTAATGAAATACATACCATTTTTTATATTATGTGTGTTTCTATTTATAATATTGAATTAATAACAAACAACCTATAATTTGTGTTGAAATACACATTTTTATTGAAATAAAATCATATTTTCAAATGATGTCAAAGAAAGACAAATTGCACAGATAATAGTTCTAAAGTTTAAAAATTGTTGTCTTCAATATTGACACAGAATTGATGTTATATGTATTGAAATTTCTTATAGACCTTATTTTACTGAAGCAGGATTATTTTAATAATGTATTTCATATAATATATTTTATATAATTTAATAGTTTTAATGACTCAACTGTTGATGATAATATTTTTCTTGAAATTATAACATTGAATTTTTTGTCAATTTGTTTCACAATTTGATTTAAAAACTTATTGAATTGGATACAAATTCAAAATATTCCTATTATGTATTTAACAGAAACAATAAAAATCATAAAAACAAATAAAACTACAATAATATAAAAAATAAAAAATATTTCTTCATATTATATCATAAATTATAATTATAAATATTCTACTCTACAGTTTTAGCAATTTTATAGTAACTTATTTGTGCAACTTAAGTTACTTGATTGCCAATTTTGGTATTATCTCATATATATATTATAATTTATATTTAATGTATTACTTTTTTCTAAAAAATTTAACACTCCATTCTTAAAAAGCTGATTATTATGTATTTCACCCTGACAACAATCGAACTTGGTGACAAAATATATTAGACTAGAGAAGCCCACATTTACATTTATATATATAGTCCAATATAACTTTAAGACATAATTATTATCTGTTAAAAATAATTCTTATTAAGATAATGACAACACTAATATTTTTGAAAGTTTATTTCACTTCTTTTGCACAAGCTATGATATTTTTTGGATTGTGTTTACAAAATAATTGAAAATAAATATGTTTGCATATAGATATTTATTAAGAAACAATACTGAAATCCAACTTAAAATGCAATATTTATGACTAGCATTTGTTGATTACACTTAACAGACCATTATCAATGTTATCAGTTCTCTAGTCAAAGTACAACACGCATTTAAAACATTATTTTTATTTTTATCAATTAAATGAACTGCTAAACAAGTCACTATTATTATTTGGAATGTTTATATCATTTTTGGTCTTACAATGTAGATTGATGAAAACACACATATAAGTTTCGAACGAATTTATTTTGTTTATATTTAATTTTGAAATTATTTAAATGTGTAAAAAAATGTATTGTATTTTACTCATAATATTCGTATATTTAGCAAATATAAGAAATAATATAATAGCAAATTGATTCGAAATATTTAATACAGCACATAATACAATTTTTGCATTTTATTCTTTTAATAGTAAATAAAGTTTATTCTCTTTATATTGTATTTAAAAATAATATACACAAAATAACAAAAATATTCCAAACAATAGTAATTAGTGACTCACCTTGCATGTATTAAATAAATTCTTTTAGATATAAATTATGTCTCAAGACATTATTGCTTTCCACTTCATATGTAATGTTATGTATGCATTCTTATTATACATTGTGTACTAAAGAACAATTTATTCTTATAATTATAGAGAGACAAACCATAAAATATATATAAGTACAAATTTTAATTTCCTGTGTAATAAATAATAAGTTTCATATTTTATTTTTGTGTAAAAATTCTTAATTATTTCCAATATATATAATAATCTAATTAATGCACCATATGAAGTCATATATGATCATCAAGAAATATGCTAAAAAATATATTGTGAATTTAAAAACATAAAAAAATAAAACTTTTTGTAATTAACTTGTATTATTTTTTGTATTTGTATTATATTAAATTAATAAAATGTTGTACTTTGAGTACAGTTACTAACTTTGGTTTGTTCAAGAATAAAATTTTATTCTGTGCCAAGCAATTATGATTCAATGAATATCCTTTTGCAAAAGTATTTTCTTTTATTAATTTAAAGTATATATACTCAATAAAATGAGTAAATAACAAATATGCAGTAAGAAACAGTGAAACTCATTACATGATTTAATAAATAAGAATTTGTAACTAAGATTTATAATATACGATTCTTCTGCATTTAAAGGAAATTTATTTATATCAATTACTACATTTTGTGCTTTATAAATTTTATAAATAATCTATACAATACAGTTGTAAATTAATATCTGCATTTTCTACTTTGATATATTGCAACTATAAATATTTATATGTATGTACAACATAAAAAGAAATAAAACACAAAAAATTACTGCTTGGCATAGAATGCTACATATTATGTCGTTATGAATAATAAACAAGTACTATTAAATAAAATAATTACACTGTTTAGTAACACTAAGTTTCGTACAAGAACAAATATGTGCAACATATATTAATGTCAATTACAGTCACTATAAAATGTTACTAATTTCATTCTATATACCTCCCTTCATGGCTGAGGTACTCAGGTGCCTGTAACCATTAACTATACGTACATGCTTCTCATATTTGTTAGAATTAGACCTTTCAGATAATCTTATAATATGGATCATATTGGAAAATCTACCACACGAATATTGGGTATAAAATCGATGTGCTACTCTAAAGTTCATGAGATGCCAACAAAATTCTGAGCAATATATATGTATAGCCTTGCTGCTCTTTGATTACAAATCTGGACATGTAATTCGCGATTTCATTATGATAAATTTAATTATATAGATCTTATAGAAGTGAATAAATTAAATAAATGTATAGTATGATATTACATTATCATACTAAACAGATGCAACAAAATAACAACGCATGATTTAGCATATTTTTCAACATCAAGTGTACATTTTGTATAAAAACTTTTTTTTGAAAAATCTATTATACTACTCATATTTCTGTGTAAATTCTATGTAACATCAAGGAATAAAAATTTTTTCCTTTTCAAGGGGTTTATAACAATCACAACTTATGTTATTACATAACAAGAGGAAAGTTTGATTTACAGAGTTTGCCTTTTCTGAAATAAATATGACATTGAAAAATATTATAAGTTGTAAAAAGTTTATAATTAATTATTCAATTAATTATATTCCTTACTTTTGCAAATCATCAATGATTTTATTGATTTCAATCAATAATCAGTGATTATTTAATATAGATTTATTTAATAAATATTTAATTTAACAAAATAAATTAAAAAAAGAAAAAGAGATATTTAAAAATAAGTATTACCAATTTGAATTGTAAGGAATACTTGTGCATAAAATTTATGATTTTAGTGGTATAACTTAGTAAAAATTAATCAAAGATATCACATTGTTTTTTGTCAACTTCCATTAAGCATAAAAAACATTTAATAACTGTGGGTATGTTAATTAAACTATTTAATATAAGAAATAAAAACTGTTTAATTTTATATAGCACCAATCACTAATTTTTTTAGAATTAATTTACTGTTATGTCCAAGCTTTAATAAAACTATGTTCACTTGTTAAATTTTGAATTATCTTTGATGACTACAGTATCTTGAAATCTATTATTTGTTTTTTATTGAATTTTTCTCATTAAGTTATTTCGTTTATAAATCTTGAATATCTTTTGAAAAGTCTGAAGCATAAATTAATTTTTTTTTCATTTCTTTCAGTTAACTTCATGGTATAACATATCCCAAGAAACCTTATAACATAGTATTGATCTAAAATGTTATATAATAGCTTGTACATGTATCGTAATCGGAATTCTGTAATCAACTGTATACAGATGACTATTTTAAAATAAAATAATCAAAAAAAGAAATATATTTCATGTTTGTCTATTAAATGTGCTCTTCACATACATTTATATACTTCAAAAAGTATGTTGCTTAGCCATTGAATTGAAATTCTATTACTCTAAATTAAAATCTTTTAGATTGGAAGATAGAATTGAAATATGGCACAAAAGGAGGAGTTACCATCAAATCATCATCTGTTATTATAAATAAATATTGTGCACTTATTATATCGTATGTAATGTTATTTAGATAACTTAGATGAAAAAAAGGAACTTAAGTATAAATCATCATACGAAATCGGCCATATTAATTTTGTAAGCAAGTTGCTAATCAAAATGAAAAATGAGCACTATCATAGATAAATTATAATAAATTTAACAATCATCTGACAGCCCAATTACGTACATTTAATGTACTAATATTGTTGCCAATTTGAGATCAAAATTACTTTTTAAAAGATTGATGCTGATCACATCGCATCTTTCGTGTCTTATCGGCTATATGTAGTCTTTCTATAGTACTCTGTAATTTTCCTCTATTATTTTTAATCATAAATAATTGTATAAATTATTTTCTATAAATTCATACAGAGAACATTTACTAATTTTCAATATAAATGAAAATTGTTTCGATATTAGAAAATTGAAGGTCAATATGCAGTATACATGAACATTCCTTAATCACAATATCCACTTATAAAGTCATACACCAAAATTGTAAAAACAATAATCACAGATGTAAATGATGAAGCATACTTCAATTACCCTTACCGGCAACTCCTAATTTATAATACTTATGTTTCTTGCACAAGATAACATTGTCTTAAGTCTCTTTGTTAGCACTAAACATTTGGCATATACACACCAAGATGAAAAGTAAGATTACATATTTGTACCTCACGATAGGCCTTGTGGTGTGAAACAGATCTTCTCCAATTCACCAGTTGAAGAACTAACAGGAGACTCTGCTCGTTCGTCTTGTTCAGCCAATTGTTCACTGTAGTAATGAGGCGTGCTAAGATAATCGATGAGGCGACGAGGTAAAGGCAACGTGGGGATGAGATCCCTGCGTACCATCTTTAAGATGACAAATCTACATGTATGCTGTAAACTTTGAACTTGTTTGAATCTGGATACTGGATGTAAAAGTTGCACTCGCATTGGACCCAAGACTGGTCGTCGATGGAGAAAGAAAAGATAACGCCCACTTCTTGAGTGCTCTACTGCATTTTCAATGAAATCGACGATTGTATGGGATTTGAACTTTGTGCAACTTCCAAAACTAAAATTACCTGAAACGGTAAAACTATGTGAGCAAGCTATTGAAGCTAGTTCGAATGAAAAATAACTTTTTATTACCTTGATCATGTTCTATCCTAACATGTCGCACACAACTGTTAAGTCTAAATGATAAAGAAAAGATGTAGTGATCATCACTGCTGTCTCTAACAATGAAAGATCCATCTGGTTCATTAGATAATATTTTTTCTGCAGCTTCACCTGATATAGGTCCCCAATACCAGCCATACTATTAAAAAAAAAATATTATGGAAAATATAATATAAATTACATCTTTCCTTATTTGAAGTTAAATATACTTTATATACATGCGTATTAACTTACATCTTTTACTTTTTCAATACTAGCAGCAAAATCCATACTTGTATCTTCTACTGTTTCTTCTTCAGACCGAGGAGCAGAAGTTGGCATATGTTGTATGGAATTTGGAGATTCTGATTTGGATACCATAGCTGTAAGCGCATCTTCTGCTTGTTCTACTCCTACTTGACCATTAGTTTTTGGCAGAGGTGGTAATGCACGTTTAAAAAAAGGCATTTTTTGTGCAGATGTATCTACTTCCGACGTAGTATTATTATTGTTAGCATGTTGGTCAGAATCAACTCCTTCCTCTTCTTCGACTATTTCACCCTGCACAATACTATTTCTTTTTTCTACAAAATGATCAGGTGAACCCAAGCGTCTGAATCTAAAGATATTGCAAAGTGTTTGTTTTAAATTTAATGAAAAGTTTCGTTGACTCTTTTTTATTTTATCTCTTTCAGAATCACCCTTCTCTTTATGTGGTTCTTCTCTTACCTTCTTATGTTTAATACTGACAAATGAATTCTTTTTGTGCTTCTTAATATTACTGTTATTATTAATATTGTTATTATTATTATTATTATTATTATGAATCAGTCCATTACTACTCTTATTAGAAATTGGTGTGTCAGTTGAAGAATCAGTATGTGTATTACTATATCTATTATTGTTATTTACAGTAACACCTTTTGGCATTGCAAGATGTATAGGCGTATGACCTATGGGAGCTTTATCACGCTTAATTTTATTTTCACTAGAATCACTGGAGCTTGAATACAATGTTTGTAAATATTGCCGAACTTCATGTAATGTCATATGGATTGGTTCTCCAATATTATGTGTATGTCCATTTGATATTCTAGACCCATGACGACCAGAGGTACCTGGAACACTATGACGTTTTCCATTCCCAGCTTCGTTGCAACACATTTCAGCCAACAGTCTTTGTGACTTAATAACATGTGTTATAGCACGAGATTTTCCACAATAATGTCTGGCTTGTTGAATGTGTGTTTCTAATTCACTTTGTGAACTGGCAGATACATTTCTTCTTCTCTTACGATGATGTCTATGACGTTTAGGCCTTTGTGGTGTCTTAAGATCATGCAATGGCCTAATCACATCTATCGGTACAGTGTAAATATCGGAATCAAAGGGCACATTATACATATCACTGATTTCACTTGTTGTTAAAACATCATGAGACATAGCAGAAGTTATAAAACTGCTGTCATCAGCTTTATGACTTAATCCTGTAGTATTTATAGAATTATGGGAACTAGACAAACGTGAAGAAGCTAAAGAACATCGTGAATTTGGACGATTCAAGGTATTATATGGAGTGATTGTAATGGTTGTAGTTCCTTGACATGAAGAAGGTGTTAAGAAATCTGTTGCCCATATGCGTTTAGGATTATGTATGTTATGTGTTACCACAGGAACAGGATGTGATGCAGTTACTATTCTTCCTTCTGGCCATGATATTCTACAAGATATAACCAATGCTTCTTCAATAATGGACTGTACAAAATTATTTGCAAATTCATCTATACATTGTGGAACCTTGTGTTGCAACAATTGTTCATAATTAAGAATAGGTGCAGAAAAGGATTCAGAATCAGCTGGTGAAGGACTATCCTGAAATTCTGGTGGTGGTTTAATAGCAACATCGACAACTTCAACCTCCAATTTACCATCAGCATCATTCCAACCTGGCCCCTTCTTTAATGTATTAAAATTTTCTCCACACATACCATCTGAATAATCAAAGGAATCTTGCGATAAAGATTTGCTTTCTATATCACTTTCTTGCATCTAAAAATAGTTACAGGTAAAAATATCTCTAATTATAAGAATTCAATTTCTTTAAAATTTTATTAAATCATGAAAAATTATACCTCGATAGCAAGATGAGCACGTACAGAATCACTAGAAATGGAACCCCCTAGTCCACTGCTACCAAGATCACTCAAAGGTCCGGTAGCACTGAGTGAACATGACGGTGGGGAATCCATTTCAAAATATATTCAAATGTTTGCTATAAATTTTATAATAGCCAAAATTTCTGGAAGTCCCAAGTAACCCCCTATAACATAATTAATCATTTTTTCTAAAATAAAATCAAACAAAATTATAGTAAAAAACAAATTATCATGATCTATTTGCTTACCTGAAAATAGCAACTGTAAACAATACACGAATACCTTATCATCTTCATATCTGCATACCCAATTGTACTCATTATATGGTCCATTTTGATACAAGATCTATAAGCCATAAAGCTTGTAAAGTAGAGTATTTGTATCTAAAATAGGATAATAAAATAATTTATGCAAATGTAATAAATTATTACAAAAACATTTATAACTTAATTACGTTACTTCATATTTATAATTTTTATTAAGATTTATTTAATGTAATCGAACATAATTGATATTACAAAATATGAAAAAATATATAATTCTATATATGATTATTGTAATGAATATATACAAAAGAACATAATACTGATAGCACGATTATTACATTACGCAATATCGTGTTAATAACAATGTTTAAACATGACTTACAAATTCCAAATTATGTGCTTTGTATTATAGAATGTAAGTGAAAAATATGGATTCTTATAAAGATTAAAGAGATAAAGAAATAACATTTGAAAGATCAAAATACTCTAACGTTCACATCTCATGTTATAATAAAGTATTATTCCAAATATTTTAAATGTCTTGATCAAAAGGCATGCCGTACTACAATAAGTTTCACATCCCGGCAGGGTTAATGTTTGCATCGCAGATAGTAGATCACCTTTGACGTTTCGCTAGAAAATATACATTTACGTACTTATGTTTCGTTGTTTATAGCCCATTCATATTTATAACATTCCTCTTGTCCAAGCTGCATATTAAAATAACACTTATGATTGCCACACGATCTCCATTCGCGAGACAAATCAATATTTAAAAGACAACCGCGAGGACTACACATTTCATCTTACTCCATGTCAGTTCTGTTCCTACATTCCGTGTGTCAAGTATAATCCAAAGTAAGCGATTCCATTCGAGTACATTCGGTGAATAAAGATGAATTTCTTAGAAGGGAGAATATGTCTATAGTGTATATTTCAACATCTCGTATTCGACTATTATTTTAAACTATATGGCCATTTTATTAAATATGAATAATATAACTGGTATGTAATAAAAAGCATAATAAGACTCTTTTGATCGTAAAAGATATAATAAAATCAGAAAACGATTTGAAAAGTTTATATTTATGAGTAGATTTCCAACATCCAATCAAATTTCTTGATGACTTTTTCTATCAAATTGATTGGTCATTTCACTCATAGGTGTAGACCAATTTTTGTTACGTATCGAATATCTGGTTTCACAAGACAATGATCTCCCGAAGCTTTTTTTTTTTAGTTAGAATTAATGACTCATTTAATATATTATCCATTGAGTTAATTTGGTAGAAATTATTATTTTCGTTTAATATTTTTCATCATTAATTTGAAAAAAAGAAAACATAAAAATATGTTCTTTACATTAAATTATATTTTTATTTAGTCTATGTAACGAAATATTAGTTATCGTTAGCCGTTGATGACTATTGTAGTACTTGCCGCGTTACTTATGTTAATAAATTGATTTAAATCATTTTATGTGCGTGTACTATGTAGTCAAGATGTCTGACAAAAATTCTGTCATAGCTATTTATGACATTATTATGTATCCAAATTTGATAGAAAGACTGTACATGATGTAATTTTATTATTACGCTGCGATATAGATTTTTCTTAGTTACATATTTTTATTCTAAAATCAAAGTGAATATATTTTTGGGTGCCAATACAACAGTGCCAAAAATAGCTCTAAATATGACATATTGTAGGTTTCCTATTAAAAGTTA
The DNA here is from genome assembly GCF_905475345.1 of Vespula vulgaris. Classification (NCBI taxonomy): domain Eukaryota; kingdom Metazoa; phylum Arthropoda; class Insecta; order Hymenoptera; family Vespidae; genus Vespula; species Vespula vulgaris. Next base: position 6,454,577 of record NC_066587.1, on the reverse strand, counting down.
GGTATAATTGAGTGTAGGATATTAATTTTTTTTGATGTATTAATAATTAAAGAATGAAATGATTAATATATCAAACTACATAGCTCTTTAACACAGTAAGTTAATAGATAATAATTATTATCATAAATAATTCCATAATGTAGATAATTTTTATCATTTTTAGTTTTATTTTAATATTAATACTAATAATCATAATTTTTAATAAATACTAATAAATATTTTATGAAGTATTTATTAGTCATTATAATATTACAATAATTGAATTATTTTTTAAATTATGTAAATAGTATTAATTTTTTAATTAAATTAAAAAATTTAATTTGTTACAGCCTCTAAAAAATAACAAAATGGAAATAAATCTTGAACAATTCGCGGATCTTTTAAGCATTTTCACCATAGCTATGTGCTTTATATTAAAAGTTCCACAAATCTTTAATTTAATTTCTTTAAAGTCTGCTAAACAAATATCTATTTTAGGATTATTATTAGAAATTACAAGGTAACATTCGATCTTACTTTATATCCTGTTGTATGTAAGAATAAAATAAAAAGATTTTATTTTAATAACACATCTACGTATTTATATATATGAATGTATACTTATATTTAATATTGCAGTTATACAGTCACCGCAAGTTATAATTATGTTAATGGTTATTCCTTATTATCATATTTGGAATATCCAATTATACTAATACAAGAATATATCTTAATATTTTTGGTATTGATATATTCGAAACAAACTAATATATGGAGTTTATTGATCACAATTATTTATGTTATAACAAGCATTTGTTTTCTATTAGAGATTATACCCAGAACTGTTCTTACATTTGCAATGGTTAGTATGATTATACAATATCTATGAATTTATTTCTATATAAACATTCATCAAAATATCACTTTTTAGCCTATGTGCACACCAATATCTGTGTCAAGTAAAATAATGCAATTATTGGCAATTGTCAAAGCTAAAAATGCAGCCTCTGTTTCTCCTCTTACATGGTTTATATCAGCTTTAACAAATTCCAGTAAGTTTTTGTGCAACCAGAGTAATAGTGAATTTGAAAATAATTATTAATTTGTACTAAAATCTCAATATTTGCAATTTCAGCAAGAGTGTTTACTATATGGATGGATTCTGCTGATTTTTTACTATTAGGAAATTTCATCGTATCTGTTTTTTTAAGTTCTAGTATTATGTTCTCTTCCTTGTATTATAGATATTATAATATAAAACAGGATTAAAAAGAACAATATTATTGTATATACCTCAGTATTCTGTATATCTGAGTAATATCAAATAAACATCTTGAAAATATAAGCAAGTAAGTTTAAATGTAAAATTAATTTTTTATAATAAATAGTCATAACAAGGTTTCTTTGGTGGGAAATATAAAAATAACAATTTATATATTTAAAAATTGAATATTTGGAATTGCGCGCATTTAAATTATATCGATCATATAGTATAACAAAATTAAATAGTCGTTTCCATTGAGTGACTTTATATAATTAACGTTAGAATAACGAAGTATTGAATATTTACAATGATAAATAAAATAAACGTAGTAAAATATATTGACTTATGATATCCGTGTAATCGGATTTCAGCGTTATCACAAAAATTCCATCGAATTTAAAATCCAAATTAACTAATAGCCGAATATTCAAAAAAAATTTGATAAAAATGATTAGAAATCGATCGTTCGATCTATATCGATCTATGTTGTATGTATGTGTGTATGTATTGTGCGTTATATATATATATTGTGTATGTGTGTGCATGTGCGTGTGCCTGTGTGTGTATGTGTATTCTAATTTCTACATTTTATTGTGAAAAAACATTTTTATGTCATAATTTATGATTAAAATTTAAACTAGGTTGAACTTAGTTAAAGAAGAACGAACGAAGGAAGACAATGGTTGATGTTGATATAGTATATGCTCTATGCAGTTTAATGGCTATAACATAAGAAGATATATACACACGTGTACGAAGGATACCATGTGGTTCCAGCATGTGTGGACCATTCTTCGAAAGAGCCACCCCCACCCTCCTTCGAGTCGTTGCTTCTCGATGACCCTTGCGCTTGACAGTCTGCATCGAGAAGCCGCTCGAACATCTTATATTATCGTTCATGACGCTTCGCGTTGGTTCCTCTTTCTCTTTCTTTCACACAATTTTCGGTACGTGCTTGAGAGAGAGAGAGCAAAAAGGAGAACGGAAGGGAGTGGAGTGTGGGTAGAGCGAGGAAAGAAAAGGCCCCTTATAGCTCTACTTTTGAACAGAATCGTTGAGAAAAGCGAAGATCTCGGTGTCGGTCGTCCACGGACGAACCGGCAGTGGTGGATCGTTTATCGTTTCTGTCACGATGTCAGGGTGGTTTCTCATAATACATCTTCTAATCGGTTTACTGGTAAAAAATTCAAGAGCCGAGAGTTTAACGCCACCGTATTTCAATCTTGCCGAAGGCAAAGACATCATCGCCTCCGCCACGTGCGGTGTCGATACTCCTGGACCAGAACTATATTGTAAACTCGTTGGCGCGAATGCTGATCAAGATGAAGATATCAACTTGATTCAAGGACAGGTAAGCGCAAGTAATGTAACAACAGAATAAAAAATAGAAGGCTAAAAGACGGAAGATTTTTCATCAAATATTTATCTAATAAATTGTAATTAATTAATATGTATGTGTAAATATATATATATATAGTTAGAACTATAAATTTCGTTTCGAGTTATTTTTTAATTGTTTAATTTCGTAAAATTACCAGTTTATTTAAATGAATCCATTACTAAATATAAATAAATTTTTTTACACAAGTTCCTTCTTTTATATAGTTATTAGCAGAAATCTATTTCATGCTGTTGAACTTAATTTTATCTACGTTGATTCTTCGAGTCCAAGAGTTTATCGGTTCTAAGAGACTATAGCTTGCTTGCTTAACTACTTCCTTATTTTTTATGATTATTCATCCCCCAAAAAAAAACGATCGTATAAATAACGTCGATAATGAGTAACAATATTTGTATAAAGGATTATTATTCGAAACGAAATAATGTTCATGTTTCATTCCTATTACTTCTTGGTAAAGTGATAAGAGAAAAAGATCAGTATTTATCACGCGCGAGAAACGTGTGAATGAAAAAAAAAGTACTTTTTTCATTCATTAAACAATTTTGTTCACATATTAATCGATACGGATATCATATATACGAACGATCTATTATAAATTGTTTTTATGAAATAGATATATCTCTGTGATAATTAACGAGTCAGTCTATATCTATTTATATTATAAAATAATTTAAATGATAATACGAATAACGTTAGCGATATTTTTTTTATTTAGAACTTAAGAACGATTTTTCCCGAAGATATATTTTAAGTAACGAAATATTATAAATATTAAATATTACGCGATATTTATCTGGAATGTTTTTTTTTATACTTTCAATAAGGAAGATATTCATGGCATGGTTATCGCAAGACCATTTTGTAAGCGGACGAAATAAAACGCTTACTTTAAGTCAAAGTAAGAGGGCTGATAAAAAAGAGATAAGGATGACCTCTCGATACACTTTAAAGTTTCATTCCTTTGAATCCAAATAATTTCATAGAATATCAATGGCCCACCATAAATTTCACAAAAATTCTCATTTTATCTTCTCATAGCTCGTTTTATATTTATATTCGATTAAATTTTGATAAGAAAACAAATATTTGGATAATTAATCATATATTGCAAATATAACACATTCTGTTATATAATATATTTTATTTAGGTTTGCGATGTTTGCGATCCAGATAGTCCTGAAAAAAAGCACCCTCCCGAATATGCCGTCGATGGTATGGAAACTTGGTGGCAATCACCGCCACTTTCTAGAGGCATGAAGTACAACGAAGTGAACTTAACAATTAATTTGGGTCAAGTAAGTTATCAAAATATCATAAAGAACCAAAAAAAAAAAAGAAATAAAATACAAAAGAAAAAATAAGTATGAATGTTGTACGTTCACATTTTCATTCCTTTTTTGATTTATATATATTTAATAAGTTAATAATCATAAAAAAAAATCTTGCGGGAAAGTATGCTTGAGGATGATGGCTTAACAAGAAAACGATACAAATTTACTGTGCAACTGTATTTTATCTATAACAAAAAGTTTTATCATGTTGTAGGCGTTTTCCTGTAGGCCGGAAATAATTATCTTCGTGTTATTTCCGCAGTAAAAGAAAAAATAGTGAGTTTTTTAATTGTAATACGAATATTGTCAAGTGGCACACGTATTTAACACGTAGGATATATTCGCCAATATTTTAATTATATATTATTTATCGTTTATTAAATTAACGTATTATATATTTACCGTTTAAAGATAGTGTGCTTCTTCTTTTTTATTACGAAAAACTTTTTATTGTCGGAAGGATTTGTCGTTATTCTCTCACATTTTGATTATATTCTATCGCGAGAAATAGAAGTACGAGAGGAGATCATAATGTAGGGTCAATGGTAGCTTATCAATGATTCTTCTTGTCGTTATCTTTATTAATGCCATTGTCATGATTTTATACGATACAAGGAATAACTTCGTAGTTAAAGAAAAGTTAACATTCTTTTATATGCACTCACCGGAGCATCTTTCTTTTTTTTTGTTTTTAATTATAATTAATAAAGATGTACGCATATATGTTTGCATTTATATATGTATATATATATATATGAAAAGAACATATATATTACAAATGTATTATTACTGTTCCGTTATTAGGAATTTCACGTAGCGTATGTTTATGTGCGTATGGGAAATTCACCAAGACCCGAGTTATGGGTACTTGAAAAATCAACGGATTATGAAAAAACATGGTCACCTTGGCAATATTTTGCGGATTCCGATAGTGATTGTTTGACATATTTTGGTGTCGACAGTCATAAACCTATCACGAGAGATGATAGTGTGATTTGTACGACTGAATATTCAAAGATAGTACCCCTGGAGGGTGGTGAAATACCAATTTCTATTTTAAATAATCGTCCATCGGCAAAGCATTATTTCAATTCAACAATTTTGCAAGAATGGACAAGGGCAACCAACGTGCGGTTTCGTTTTCTCAGAACAAAGAACTTATTGGGACATCTTATGTCGGTCGTTCGTCAGGATCCTACTGTGACGAGACGAGTAAGAATCCTTTTTTGTACTTTCTTCAGATTGAAGATACTTATTAACATAGATCAAATTTTGTCTTTACCTGATTATTATTATTATTATTGTCTTATTACTATGAGCAATATATATACATATACACTTGCATGATATTTTTCATTTTATGTACATTTTAGTATTTTTATTCCATCAAAGACATCAGTATCGGGGGTAGATGTATGTGTAATGGTCATGCGGATACCTGCGATATCCAAGATCCTAGCGTACCAAACAAGCTTGTCTGTAGATGTCAGCACAATACTTGTGGACCTCAATGTGCAGCATGTTGCCAAGGTTTTGAACAGAAGAAATGGCAACAATCTACGTCTTTTAAGAAATTTACGTGCGAGCGTATGTATCATTGATTAAATTAAATATATACTTATATATTGGCTATAATTTATATTTTAGCTTGTAATTGCTTCGGTCACTCGGATAAGTGCATTTATAATTCGACAATTGATGAAAAGCATTTGTCTTTGGATATACATGGAAACTATGAAGGTGGTGGAGTATGTCAAAATTGTAGGGACAATACGGAAGGTATCAACTGTAATCAATGTAAACCGAGATTTTATAGACCACAAAATAAACCTTTCAATGCTACTGATGTATGCCAACGTAAGTTAATTTTATATTTTAAAGGAACTTGAAGTATATTATAATAATTAAATTTTGCTGTAGCTTGCAACTGTGATTTCTTTTATTCAACTGGTAATTGTGCTGATGCTACCGGTAAATGTGAATGTCGGAAGGAGTTTACTCCACCTGATTGTGATACTTGTAATCATGGATATTTTGGATATCCTAATTGTCGCCCATGCGAATGTCATTTACAAGGAACTAATGGATATCATTGCGAAGCAAAGGATGGTCCGTGTCCTTGTAAAACAAATTATGCTGGTCATTACTGTGATCTCTGTGCAGAAAGCTATTATAGTTTCCCTGAATGTTTACGTAAGTATATCTAATAAAATATATCTAAATTATTTTATTCTAGAAAATATATATTTATGAATATATTAAAAATCTTAGCACATTTATTACCAAAAATATTCGAAACCATAGACTTTTATTTTCTACATTGGTTACTATCATAAATATGTGATATTCAATAAAAATCGATATACCATATATATATATATATTCGATATACCATATATATATATATATATATATATATATATATATATATATATATATAATATTGGTAACAAACGTGTTAAGAAAAAATATTGTAAAAGTAATATAAATTTATAGCTTGTGAATGCAATCCACTTGGCTCCCTGAACAATGTCTGTGATGTTGTTTCTGGAAATTGTACCTGTAAAAATAATTATGGAGGAAGAACTTGTAGTATCTGTGAAGATGGTTATTTCAATTATCCTTTGTGTACATGTATGTAAATTAATGAAACAAATGTTTAAACAAATATGGTGCTTTTAACAAACCAATATAAATATTATTTATATTATTCAGATTGTAACTGTGATGCAAGAGGTACAAAACAAGGAATCTGCGATAAGAATGATGGTGTATGCTTATGCAAAGAAGGTTATGGTGGTAGTAGGTGCGATCAATGTATCAATGGATATTATGGATATCCAAACTGTAGACCATGCAACTGCAGTTTGATTGGTTCTTCTTCCATTAGTTGTGACAGCATAGGAAAATGTTCATGTCTTGCCAACTTTGCAGGAAAGACATGTGATCAATGTAGTCCAGGATATTATATGTATCCAGAATGTATAGGTATGAATTAAATTTATAGAAATTTCTGTTTGTGATATCTTTGATAAAAATGGATATGTACTTATTTATATAAAGGATTTTATTAAATTTCATATTGTAGCTTGTAACTGTGATAGCCATGGAGCAATTGGTGTATCATGTGATATAGAAGGCAAATGTCAGTGTAGAGAAAACTTTGATGGATCAAGATGTAATCAGTGTAAAGAGGGCTTTTATAATTTTCCAACTTGTGAAGGATGTAATTGTGATCCAGCAGGTATTGTTGAAACTTTCCAAGGATGTGGTAGTTTACCAGCAGGGGAACTTTGCCAATGTAAGGAACGTGTGGAAGGAAGAATTTGTAACAAATGTAAACCTTTATATTGGAATTTACAAGCACATAATACAGAAGGATGTGAAGGTAATTCAAGTCTTTAATTCCATTGTATCTAATATTTAATAGTTATATGATCTAAATATTTTTTTTTAGAATGCCAATGTAACATTCCGGGTGTTATTGGGAGTATTGGAGAATGTGATGTGAAAACTGGACAGTGTATTTGTAAACCTGGAGTGACTGATAGAAGTTGCACTCGATGCATTGATGGAACTTATAATCTTCAAGAGAATAATTTATTTGGTTGTTCAGGTAAATTATAATGATCATTTAAGTTCAATCAATATATTTTTTATTTAAGTAGACGTTAATATTGTAAATGCTAATTTATAGATTGCAACTGTGATATTGGTGGATCAGTTAGTTCCATTTGTGACAAACAAACTGGACAATGTCAATGTCAGCCTCGTGTAACGGGTTTGACATGTAAAGAACCTTTAAAAGCACATTATTTTCCTACTCTTCATCAATTCCAATATGAAGTAGAAGATGGTAGAACTTCTAGTAACAGTCAAGTACGATATGGTTTCTTAGAACAGTATTTCCCAGGTTATAGTTGGAAAGGATATGCTGTATTTTCTGCTCTACAAGATGAAATTATCCAAAATGTTTATATACATAAATCTTCTTTATATCGTATGGTTATACGATATGTAAACCCTAACAATGAACCGATTCTTGGAACTATTAAAATTACACCAGATAGTCCTGTCGAAGTGGAACAGCAATTCAAAGTCCAATTTAAACCTACGACGAAACCATCGTTCGTTACAGTTGCAGGGATTCATGATAACCACCCTTCACCTATGGTGATGAATCCTGGACATTGGACTATTAGTATTGCTAATAAAAAAAGTCTTTTCCTAGACTATTTCGTTCTATTACCTTCGGAATATTATGAAGCAACTATTTTAACACAAGATGTTAACATACCTTGTAAAGTTGGTTACAAAGAGCTCTGCCGTCATTATGGATATCCCAATTTGATGAATTTTGATTCTGTCCGCGGCGCAGGAGGTTTTCTCAATGAGAACAACATAAGGATACCTTTAACAGAATATTTTTCAAATAAGGATACTCTTAAAGAGATTGATGTAGATGAAATGCCACTTATAAACGACAGTCAAGAAGAAATTCACTTTGAATTGAGAATATCTAAACCAGGCCCACATGTGCTTATCATAACGTATGTTACCTCTATGGAAGACAGTGAGACTTCTGTATTGTTGATCGAAGCAAACACCGTCGGCAAAGGCAAAGTTACGCTTTATCCTTGTAAATATACAAGTATCTGTCGGCAAGTAGTAACTGATACATATGATAGAGTGGCTGTTATGAACTTTCAGTCAAATTATGTAAGCATAGTCTTAACTGGAGAACCTACTTCAAATATTGCGATTCATTCGATTGTTGCTATTCCATATCATCGCTGGTCTTTAGATTATATAAAACCAAGATCTATTTGTGTTCGAAAGAATGGTAAATGTGTACAAGGGTTTTTCCCTGGTGCAGCTGATTCTAAAAAGATTGAATTTGAATCCAATAACGCAGTTCTTGAAGTGGGTAATCGGCCATCTGGTATTTTTGATAATGCCACTAAACTAATTTATTTAAATGATAAAGATGCAATGGTAGACATTCATGCAAAAGTTCCTGAACCTGGAGAATATGTTTTCATTGTACAATATTATCAACCAGATCATCCAGAGTTCGAGTTAGATGTACTAGTACAAAATGGAAAGTTTTATGAAGCAAAAGTTTCTGTACCTCATTGTCCTAGCAACAGTGGTTGTCGTAGCATTGTGCAACAAGTAGATGGCAATACTCGATTTCAGTTAATTGAAAATTTTGTGATCACATTTAAAGAAAGCAGTGGAAATGGTATTTGGTTGGATTATATTTTGGTTGTACCTGCAGACCAATATAATAGTAAAATCCTGACAAAAATACAATTTGATCAGACTAAGGAATTCCTTAAAAAATGTGGTAATAATCATTTCTATATAAATATAACAGAAGAAGGATTTTGTAGAGATTCCATTTTTTCATTGACTGCTAATTACAACAATCACGCTTTACCTTGTAATTGTGACATTTATGGTACAACTAGTTTTGAATGTGAAAAGTTTGGAGGACAGTGTCCCTGTAAACCTCATATTATTGGTAGAAGGTGTGAAATTTGTAAAACAGGATATTATGGATTTCCAAATTGCAAACCTTGTGCTTGTCCTAGTACAGTACTTTGTGAACCTGAGACTGGTAAGTATTATTCACAATTAATAAAATTAACTGTTTTAAATTATCCTCTTATATTATTTGAATGATTACGACATTAATTATAATTTATGTTTAATTTATATTATAATATTATAATATACAAATTTTCATGTTTTTAGGTGAATGTATTTGTCCTACAAGAGTCACAGGTGAACGTTGTGATCAATGTGAACCAGGCACCTATGGGTTTGATCCCATAATTGGATGTGAAGAATGTAATTGTTCTTTTCTTGGTGTCATAGATGGTAATATGCAATGTGATTTATTTAATGGCAACTGTAGCTGTAAAGAAAATGTTGTTGGAAGACAATGCGATAAATGCATACCTGGATATTCACAATTTCCTCACTGCGAAAAATGTGACTGTGATGTGCGAGGAACAACATTGGATATTTGCGATCAGTATACAGCTGAATGTTTCTGTAAAGAAAATATACAAGGTTCTGCTTGTGATGTTTGTAAAGAAGGAACCTTTAATATTCAAGCAAGCAATGAAGAAGGCTGCACAAAATGCTTTTGTTTCGGAAAGACAACACGTTGTGCTTCTGCAAATCTCTACAGAACTCATATTCTGGATATGAACAACTGGGAGCTTGTTGTACAAAATGAAAAGACTGGAAATTTAACATTTTTAACAACAATACCTCAAGAAATTAATTCAACTTCTATAGTCATTGGTTTAACAACTAATGACACATTTGAAAATGTTGTGTACTTTGCAGCTCCTGCCAGTTATCTTGGCAAAAAATTGACTTCATACGGCGGGTTTTTAAATTACACTGTAAGCTATAATACTGGACCCTTTGGAAAAGCAGTAAGCGCGGCTGACGTGATTCTTCAAGGAGCAGATACAGTTCTTTTTTTCTATGGTGATGAACAACCACCTTCTTTTACAAATTTTGTTGGATCTGTTGAACTCATAGAAGCCAACTTTTTTACGCTAAATCGTTTAAGTGTTACTAGAGAACAGATTATGGTAGTTCTTGAAAATCTTCAAGGTATATATATTCGAGCAACATATTGGAACCCTAGCATCATTGCATCGTAAGTATCAATATTTATAAATTATTCTATATATATATTTTTTTTATTTAATTAATATTTGATATTTATATATCTTTTTAGGTTGTCTTATGTTACCATTGATATTACAACAGAACAATACTCAGCTCAGTATAGTATTCCAGCCAGTAGTGTGGAGCAATGTCAATGCCCACCAAATTATCAAGGATTATCTTGTGAAGAATGTGCTCCAGGATATTATAGAGTACAATCAGGTCCTTATGGAGGATATTGCGTACGGTGTCAATGTAATGGTCATGCAGATACTTGCGACGTGAATACCGGCGTGTGCCATGTATGTTTTCCTGTTTTTCCTTTAGAATCTTTTCAGTATATTTTTCATGTGAAGAAATATTTATTGCCAAATTATAATAAATTTAAAAAAAGTTATATATATAAAAAAAATTATAAATAAATAATATGTTATTTTTTACAGAATTGTAAAAATGGTACTAAAGGCGATCATTGTGAATTTTGCCAGCAAGGCTATTATGGAAATGCAACTATTGGTACTCCTTCAGATTGTTTAATTTGTGCTTGTCCACTTCCTACAGCATCAAATAATTTTGCATCTGATTGTGAAGTAAATGAAGAAGGCAACAAAATTAGCTGCAATTGCCTTCCTGGTTATTATGGCGCACGATGCGAAACTTGTATTGCCGGATATTATGGAAATCCAGAAGTTTATGGTGATTTTTGTAAACCTTGTGAATGTTCTGGTAATATTGATACCAATCAAGTTGATTCTTGCGATTCTATTACTGGAGAATGCCTTCATTGTTTGAACAATACATATGGACAAGCTTGCAATTATTGTGCACCTGGATATTTTGGTGATGCAGTGGAAAGGAAAGATTGTCAGAGTTGTTCATGTAAAAAATGTGGAATGGAACATTGCGATAGCCATAATGGACAATGCTATTGTCAAGAAAACGTTGTTGGCGAACAATGTGATCGTTGCGAAGAAAATCATTATGGATTTGATTCTTGCAAAGGTTGTAAGCCTTGCGATTGTAATATTGCTTCACATAGTAAACAATGTGATGAAAAAACTGGCCAGTGCCAATGTAAACCTGGTGTTACTGGACGGAAATGTGATCAGTGCACTCCTGGTTATTGGAATTTTGGTCCAGATGGTTGTACATGTAAGTATAAATAAAATAAATAATAAAACATATATATATATATATATCTTATAATTATACATTTCTACAAGAGATATTGTTAAGAATAATACATTGATTTTTTAATTTTTCTCATAATTTCAGCATGTGGTTGTAATACTGGATATTCTGTTGGTGCATCTTGTAACACAACTACTGGACAGTGTACATGTCTTCCTGGTGTTATTGGTGAAAAGTGTGATCATTGTCCATATCGTCATGTTTTAATCCCAGGACAAGGTTGCTTTGCATGTGATTCTTGTACTGGTGATCTACTTGATGTTACTGATATACTCTCAGGTCTTCTAAATCCAGTCTTTGAAGAATACAATGTAAGTTTTATATTTGAAAATTATTATTTTCTATATACATACTATTTTATATGTTCATATATATTTGTTATAAATAATTTTTCGTTATTATATTCTCTTCGATTTAAATTATATAATTTTTGCAGATGGTAGCTGAAAGTTATTTTACGAATCAGCGTCTAAAATTTATTAACGATACAGTAAATGACTTCCATTCAGAAGTTATGTTACTCGATCCAAAGAGAGTTAATTTCGTACCACTACAACAAAACTTATCGCGTCTTGGACAAGAAGTGTCGAGTCAAAAACGTCACATTGATTATGCTGCTGAAGATAGCATCAAATGGAAACACGGTGCTTACAATACGCTTAATGATATGAATGTTTTAGAAGAAGATGTAATTCGTGAAATAGTTTTAGTTAATTTTATAGTATCTGAAGTACAATCATTAGCTTCCAATATAGAGCTTAGACCAGGTGGTAAAATTGAAAACACTGTAAGAAAGGCAGAAGAAATTCTGCAAAAAATCAAAGAGGTGTCTTTTGTTAATTTCCGTGATAAAGCAATCGATCAAGCTGATCAAGCAAATATTCTCGTATCAGAAATGCTACAATATAATTCTCCAGTGAATAATCTGACTTCAATGGCATCAAATTTACATGACAAAATACAAAATATTAGTACAAAAATGGATGATTTACTGGAAATCACAGGAAAAGCTGAAGCGTTAGCAGCTGACGTTGAAGATCTTAATGAAGATAATAGAATAGCTGCAGAATCTGGAAATTTTGATATTGTAAAAAATATTACGTTAGAGGCTGAAGAAGATCTGAAAGCTGGTGAGCAACTTAATAGAAATGCAAGTCGCCTGTTAGACGAAACAAATACGAATATAAATATTTTAGGTAAGATTCATTTCACTTTAATTTTATTAATATTTGTAAAATACTACATTGTTAATAGAATATCTATTCATGAGAGAATTTATATTTCCACAGAATCTAATACATTGCAACAAGTGGTAATGCGTTTAAATGATACCATTTTGCAAAATGACCAAATGCTTAATAATTTAGGAGATTCTTTACATAGGGCACATGATCATGCTGAATCTCTTTACAGCCATTCTTTAGAATTAGACAATCTCTTAACAGATACACGCAATACAAATGCTGTACGTGCTGTTTCTGCATATAGGGATATTGAAATGGCTATCCAAGTTGCCAACTATGCTGCTCTTGATGCTGTGTATGCTGCTAATAATGCAACAGCATCAGTAAGTTACCAATACATTCATTATTTTTATTTTCCTTTACTATGATTTATAATCAATTATTGTAATTTAATTATAATATAATATTTTTTACTATAATAGTCTTCGAGAATAGAAGAAAAAATAAGAAATTCTCGTGATCAATCTGCAAATTTGCTTGCCTCTGCAGAAATAGTATTTGAGAAAACTGAAGGCAAATCCGAAGGAAATCTTCAGATTGCACAGACCAAGGAAACATCTACAGATTCTCAAAACGAAAATAATAAAGAATTATTGGATTATATTGATAAGTAAGAGATAGTTTTTCTCTATCAATTAACAGATTTTCTTCGTAGAAGACATATCGTTAAAAACATAGTAATATATCGTGAATTATGCAACATCCTATATATAGATAAATCTAAGTATGTCTTTATATCAAAGGTGATTTTAATTTTTAGAATACTTTCAAATATTCCATCACAATCTTCGTCAGTAGCTCACAATGCAGTTGATGAAGTTATTAAAATGGTATACAATATAACAAATGCTATTCAAAGTATAAATGGTACAATTGACAATATACCAAATGATCTCAAAAAAACTAAACAACTTACGAAAGATACATCCGAATCGATACGAGATATATCTCAGGCTAAGAAACAATTGGATGTTGTAAATAAAATTGTTCCTAATATTAACAATTTTCTAAATGATTTGAGTAAGAATCAAAAAGCAATGGAAGGAACAGGAAATGATCTTCAAAATAAAATTGACGCGCTAAAGAACAAAATCGCAAATGCTAGAGAATTAGCAGACAGGTTTAAAACAGGTTTAACTTTCTATCGAAATACTACTTTGGAATTGAAAAATCCAGAAAGCTTACCCTTATTAGCAACATCTAGCAAAATTTCATTATATTTCCGTACGAATAAAACCAATGGCTTTCTTTTTTATCTTGGAAATGAAGAAAAGATGAAATTACCACGTGCAAAAACTGTAAGTAATATCATTAATTTTAAAGTTATACATTTGCTATATTGGAATTAGTTTTAATTATTCATTATTTGGTTACAGCATGATTTTATGGCACTTCTGATAGAAAGTGGATATCCAGTACTTATATTAGATCTTGGTTCTGGACCAACAAAGGTCATTAGTAATAAATTTGTGTCTGATAATATTTGGCGTCAGATAATTATTGATAGGTGAGTAAATTTTTAATTAAATGAATATGAAATGAATAATAAATAAATAAATAGATTGTTGTCAATAATCAAATAAATCATTGAAATAGGACTGGAAAAAATGTCAAGTTAATAGTACGTGAGGATATTGGCGAGGGCAGAGATAAGGAATATGAAACAGAAAAAGTATTACCAGGCGCTTATTCTATATTTAATGTCGATCAAGAACATTCAAAACTATTTGTAGGAGGATATCCTTCTTCTTTTAATATTCAAGACGCAGTTACAGCATCCTCTTTCGAGGGCGAAATGGAAGAGTTAGTAATCGGCGATATACCTGTTTCTTTCTGGAACTTTGTAGATGGTGAAAATAATAGAGAAGATGCTATGGAAAGGGACAAATTGATAAATTTCCAACCAAGTACAGGATATAGATTTGACAAACATGGATATGCGATTTTAAGTAAACGAAATTCTCAGATATCACCTGATAGTAGAAAATTCAGTATAAAATTAAATTTCAAAACATTCGCGGATGATGGCTTAATATATCTAATGGGCAAGGGTAAACAATTTTTATCTTTAGAGATGAGAGATGGTCAGGTATGATTATAAATACTTGTTTACACTTTAAATTTATATAATATTATTATATAAGTCTAAATATTTTATTTAGAAAATATAAAAATAAATATGTCCTTTTGATCATTTATAGGTACTATATCAGTACGATCTTGATGACGGTGAAATATCTTTGAAATCATTTGATAAATTTAATGATGGTAACTGGCACAGTTTAGAAGCATTGAGGTTCGAAAAGATTGGTGTTCTTAAAATCGATGGTACGATGGTTGCACGAGATGAAGCTAAGGGCAATACTAAAACTCTTCTATCCTTGGATTACATTTATTTCGGAGGATATCCACCTAATGCCAAGCATCCTTATAAACCAGTTACGAATGATGGTTTCGAAGGATGTATCGATGATGTTGTTATTCTTGATACTTCAGTTGATCTTAGCAGCAATATACAAGCTTTTGGAGTTATGCCTGGTTGTCCAGTTAGGGTATATTATATATTTTTTCGAAATTTATTTTACTTTAACCATTTGATTGAGACGTATCAAGAAATTTTTTATTTTAGTTCGCAAGTCTGGTATCTTTTGAAGATAATATGCCAGGATATGTGAAGTGGAATAATGTTTCGGCGTCCAACTTCCTTCAGATTAATTTGAAATTCAAAACATTGGCGAATGATGGTCTTATATTTTATGTCACTAATCCAGACCAAACATCTACAAGTTACATGGCATTGGTTGATGGTGTATTAATATTTAAAAGTCAAGGCGAAGAATTGAGGACTGATCCAAATGAAATAAAATTCAATGATAATGAGTGGCATGTTGTTACAGCGACACATAATGAATCATCTTTGAGACTTGATATTGATGATATTAAGAATTACAGCACCGATTCACCACCCCCGTCACTACATATTCTTTATGGGAATCTTTACATTGGCGGTATACCAATATCGCTCCAAGCATCTCAAAACAATGCAAGAACACCGTTTGTCGGTTGTATCGGCGATGCTACATTGAACGGAATTATTATTAATTTTGCTAACACGACAGAAAAACTTCATGCATTTTTGGGAAAGTGTAAAGGCGGTGAACAATCACGTATGCTTAATCTGTTTAACAATTTTTTATCTGTGATTGCAAAACAATAGATTATTAAATAAACGTTCTTTTTTATAGCCATTGCTCCAGTCGACGAGCCAGAAATGAATGGTTGGATACCACTGCTTCCTACAGAAAATCCTGATGACACTACTGAGGGCACGACACAAATTAGTTAGTAATTATATAAATCAAATGTATATTTATTAGAAATAATGAATGTTTGCTATTTACTTCCAGATGTGGTAGACATTGAATTAGAAAAGGAAGATGAAGATGAAGAACCTACTTTGGAAGGACGCGGTCATCACATCGAAATAACAACTGAAACAATTACAACATCTACTCCAAAACCAACTCTACCTCAAACTGTAGACCAATGTCATTTACCTTATTATCCAGCTACTGATCCTGATCTTGAAAATGAATGGAGATTCGGTACATAAACATTAATATCCTTGAAAACATTATTTCTATGGATTCTAATAAAATTTTCTATTATTATTATATCCAGGTACTACAAACAATAGTCGATTGGAATACAGATCTTTAAATGGAAGATATAGAGACTATTATGATTTCCAAATTAACATTAAAACAATGTCTGATAGTGGAATTATTTTCTTTGCCTCAGATTTAAGTAAACAAGATGTAATTGCCTTATATATTCTAGACGGAAGGGTAAGAAGAATTGCGTATAACTATTAAACCATCAAATATATAAACTATAAAAATATATAAAAATAATATCTTATTCCTCAAGATTCATCACAAGTTTGACTGTGGAAGTGGACCAGCTGTACTTATAAGTGATAAACAAATAAATGACAATCAATGGCATTACGTTGCTTTTAAGAGAGATAAACAACTCGGACAACTTTCTGTAGATAATGAAGCACCAATAGTTGGCTCTTCTCAAGGACATACTGAAACTATCAATGTTAATCCACCATTTTTTGTAGGAGGTGTACTACCAGAATTGTATAGCGTGACACAGTCAAGAATAGTAAGAGTTTACAATATTTTCAATGATATTATATATTACTTTTATACACACATACGCACACATATATACCGAGTATTTCATAATAAGCGAATATTATTACAGACGTAGCTTCAACACACCAAAATAATTAAGAATGATCATACAAACTTTTTGCTTATTTTTGTATTAAATCAACTTCTAATTATACTCATATATCATGATATGATAGAACTATATAAAATACTGTTACTTTTGTTAGGGTTTAAGTACTATGTTTAGTGGATGTTTAAGCAATTTTATGATGAATGGTCAACCTGTTGGTGAACCTACAATGAAATTAGGTGTAATACCATGTTCGAAGCGAATAGAACCAGGACTGTTCTTCTTCCCAGGAAACGGTAGCAATCTGTTCAAAGCAAGTAAGTGATATATACATGTAACCGTATATACATACGTACATATTTCATTCATTAAAAATAACGAAAAATCTTTTCAGTGGATCGATTTACCGTTGGACGTACTATGGATATTCAAATGGATATCAAACCACGTACAACTTCTGGACATTTACTATCGGTTCATGGTAAACGAGACTATCTAGTTTTGGAAATGATTAATGGTACTGTTAAATTTCTTGTTAAAACGACTAAGGGTTCTATAGAAACCTCATTTGAACCATCCAAATCTAATTCTTTATGCGATGGTAATTGGCACAATGTTCGAGGTAATATATCTTATATATCTGATATACTATTTATTTATTCGTTGCCCAAATACTCATCTTCTGTTATTCTTGCAACAGCTGTAAAACAGAAAAATGCTGTACTTTTGTCCGTCGATCACAAGGCCGCTCCAATAGGAATTGGTGGCAAAAACGTAGCAGCAGTTTTGTCGAAGCATCCGATATTCATTGGTGGACATCCTATGTTGGGTAGAAGATTACGTGGCAGCACGTCACAATCTCAATACGTTGGTTGCATAAATAATGTATACATTAATATGAATCCCATTCATTTGGGTCCAGAACGAGCTTATGGAAGAGTCATTGCGGGTGTTTGTCCAACAATATAAGTAAGTAATGTTATTTGAAGTTGAAAATGTACGAAGTACAGTTAAATCTTAAAGTGGTGGTGAATGCATTAACTTAAGTAGAGTGTATATGCTAAGATTGGTTTAACACTCTTTTTAAGCAAATGAAAAATTGTGTCACAGGCATAGTAATAAAATAATTACAAAATACTCCAAAAGAACCTCACGCCTAGTCTAAAATAATGGCCAAAAGACTGAGTTTTGCAATTCCTTCACATTCAGTAGGAAGCATTTCATATTGCCAATACAAGTAATAACGATTATATAGTATATTTTGTATTGTACGTAGTAGAAATTTATACTTGACACAATTAAGTTCTTAAGATATTTTGAATAATTCTGATTTAATTGTATTTCATAGCCAAAGAGAAAGAATTTACTAATAAAAAATGTAAAATATAAATTACTACATTCAATGAAAAATATTGTTTGTTTATATTTTATCCACAAGATAAATCACACAAAATAAATAGAAACATTAATGAATCTTGATTTTATGTATGTACAAAAATATTATTTGTTTCTATGATATATTTTTTACCAAATATAATAATATATTATTTTATAATTTTGTAATGTATTTAAATTTAGGAAATTAAAGAATAATATGTATAAAAAATTGATATATTTCTTTTTTCATCTATTTTTAGTTGAAAAAAAAGTATATGAAACTTGTGAAAAAATTTGTGTAATTCATCTTTTGAAATACTATTCCTCTAATTCTAACAATGCAGGTAATTCTAACATATATTTTTTACAAAACAAGAATATTTAATATATTTTATATACCTTTGCAGAATTTCGTAAATATCATAAATAAAACATTTATAAATTATAAACAATTCATTTAATAAGTAAAATGTTTTAAACATAGCTCTTTGATGCAATAAAAATTATTGTATATACATATGAGAAATTACATATAACATTAATATACAACGATTTGTACAGAAATTATATATAAGTCTTTAAATATATGCTATGCTTGTTTTTTTTTTTTTGTAAATTTTTTTAAAGACCATTTCGAAGACCATGTAATTTGCTTAACAAATAAAATTATTGCTGCTATCTTAATGGCACACACACTCTGGTATTCTTATAAAGTAATGAATTTAATAAATATCTATATATAAATTATTTTTTATAATCACATACTGCATATATCATGAAAGTTTGAATGGACAGTTACACATATTTTTATCTTATGATTATTTGTAAGAAAACGATTGTTATATAACCATAAGTATATTAAAATGCAAATGGAATGTTTGTGTTATTCTTATTACGTTTACATCATACCGTCAAAAATAATAATCCAATAAAGATCTGTTCAGACGGCACCAACTCATATATAATATTTTCTTGGCCATAAGTTTACAAGTACTTACTTCCTATTAAATATGTATATTACCAAAATTGTAAGATTATCCGATTCTTACTTTGATCCCTCTTAGATTAAACAATAGCTGCTACAATATTATTATTTAGATAATTTCATATTATATTAGGTCGTAACATAAATAAGTTCGGTTATATTCACTTTATGTTTATACTTAAAATCGAATTTATTTATGTTATAATCTAATAGTAATATAGATTATTAAATTCCGAAATACTTACTAAATACAAATATAAATCAAACATAAAGAAAAAAAAGAAAACAAAGAAAACAAATTATATAAATCAATATATCGTAATATTGTTAACTTATACAAATCATAACATATATTTCAATATATCTATCTTAAATGTTTAATTGGTCATCGCCAATATATCGTAGCTGATATAAATATATTAGATCGTTATTGAGAATTCATTCTATAAAGTGTAACTTTATTTTATTTTATTTAGAGTTCATTATCTGGTAATGCAAGACGTTTGTATCGAATCGAAATTAGACACAATTGCGTCTGGATTGTATTATTTCATAATCAAACTGGTTCGTTCGCTCATCTGTTACGTTTTAATTTTATCTTTCAAACGAGAAGACGTAGAGTAAACTTTCTTAAATATATCTCCTATGTTGTTTTTTGGAAATAAAGTTTCTAAAATCCCTTCAAGTAATACATATAATAATCTTCTATTTAATACAGGTTGTTGAAATAATTCAAACACCCTTAGGAGTCCATGTCTTGTTGTTTCACTACCTATGATATGCTTCAAATCATCTGAAAAACAAGAGAGCAATGCTACTTTGGCTACTACTCGAGTTCTATTTTTTGTTTCTGAATCTCGAGTAAGTTTACTTTCAGCTTTAATACCATTGGGCCATAAACTATTCCTGAAAACTTATATACATTAGTTTGATTGAAAAAGAGTGTCAGAAAATTTTAATAATCGTTATATTAGGTATTTACTTAATGAATCGTAAATATCCTGCAACTTTTGTGGGACTAGTCATTAATGAAACATATTCTATTATTCTTCTATTCACAATATCACCAAACATCGTACGAATAATTTGTCTTAATAACGTAATAATTCTTCGTCTTAACCACTGATTTCTTACTTTTAAATCGAAAATTTCATCCATTAGTAGTAACATTATCCTTAATGGAATATTATCACTAGTCTAAAAGCAAATGACATGAGAATTAATTATGTTACATAATTATGGTGAGTTATACAACAAATGAAAAAAATATCGTTACTTCTACATCCAGGCTAGCACCAACTTTAGCATGCTCATAAAAAACAGTACTTTTTTTTGGATTGCCAAAAAATTTACTTATATTATCCATAACACCATCTACTGTACTCAACATATTATCTGGCATAGTCTTTACAGCTTGCGTTACGTTCTTCATGGATGTTTTTAGAGGATTCATTAAATTATCTAACTGTAAAAAAAAAATGGAATTTAAACGTTTATATATCTATCATAAAAATTATTCAAGCGAAATTTACCGTTCGTGAGATTTGACCTCCAGTAACTCCTTTATCATAATCTCCTTGTTCCAAAAATGCTAATAAGAGATTTTGTAAACCCATGTGGCCATCAACAACTGTTGGTTTTGTTAGTTGATGTAACCAAGCATTCAACATTAGCATTCTTTTTTCCAATACAGTCCTCTCCATATTATGAAAGGCTTTCTTAGCAGGAAATGGAATTTTGGCCAAGTCATAATATTTTTCTTTTATTTTTTGATACAAATCATAGAAATCAGAATATCTTCTATAAATGTGCCATTTTTCTTGATAACCTGAATCATAACATTTGGTAACAGCCACAGCATATATACCGTACGTTTTGCCACGATCATTAACGATACCAGTTTCAATTATCTTTGCAGTAATTTCAAAACGACCTTCTTGGAGCTTTTTAATTACACTTAAGTCACAGTTTTGTTCATCTAATGTGATACATTGATCTATGTTTGAATCTAAATAAAAAGCTACATCTTTTCCTTCATTAATTTCATCCAAATCTATACTTGATAGCTTTTGAATATTTTTCGTATCTTTTGTATTATTTAAAGATTTTTTTTCAATATCACTGCATGATTTAGATTCACTTGACTCAACAGTATCTATCAAATTTAATGAAGAATTTGATTTTAGTTTGCTTTCTTTTCTTGTTGTTATATTTGCTTCACTGTTAGTACAACTTTCTGTTAAATTATGCAAAGTATTTAATTCATCATTAACACTAGTTAAATTTATACTTTTTAAAGATTTTGTATCATCCTCAGAGATTGGATCTTTCAGCAAATCTAGTTCAGCAAGAAGTTTAACATATGCAAGTGATTTTTTAAAACTAGGTAAAAATCTATCCTCATTTTGTAACTTTTCATAGCAACAAACTAAGAGATCATCAAACCATACTTCCTTAACAGTTTCAGTTTTTATTTTTATTATTAAACTTTTTACTAATAAATCATCTAACTGCAACTTTGATGATGCTTTATCACTCAAATACTGTTGATAAATTTTTAAAGCAGCCTCTTTTAAATTTTCTAGATCTACATTTTTACGTTTAGTATTAACGATACTCGAGGTTGAAGGACCAGTCTGTAATTTTTGTAAATGAATATCTGCTATTTGTTGCTCTGCTGATACTCTCCAACCATATATATTTAAATAAAAGTACAGATATGCCTCAGCATTTATAGAAGTCATATAATCAATAAAATAACTAAGTGCAATATTGTTCTTCAACAATTCATCTAAAGGCAAATTAACTAATTTTTGCCCAGGAACAATTAATCTATTCCAGTCTGGTTGAGTACCAATTCCATCTCCCTCTGATTCTAAACCCTCTTGCATTCCAACAATTCTTGTCTCCAAAATTGTTGCAAAATAAAGTAAACTATTTAATCGTTGCTTTGCTGACAAATCATCATCCCCAGTTAAATCTTTTGAACATAGATGTGCTATTTCCTTAGAAATAATATTTTTTGTTGCCACTAGTTCTTCCAAATTATCAGTTATTCTAATTACTGTCAAAAAGATATCACTTGGCAATCCACTTTCTTTATTACACTGAAATTATGATTTAACTATCACTAGAGAGAGATATAAAAGAAACGATATATTATTATAATTTATTTTAAATTTAAAGCTTACCAGCCATATAAATGCCTGATTAATATAATCAGGATCAGAGAATAGATTCAGTAATGGTCTAATTATGGCATTTGCTAATAATTCTTTCAAAAAATATCTAACAGTTAAACAATCATAATCTTCCTTTGGCAATATTAAATGTAAGAGACCTTCTGATATTTCACATAATAATTCTCGTTCTTGAGCTTTGTTTGTGCATACGACATCTCTACATATCAAATTATTTTCCATTTGCACTTCAAGATCAAAGAATATTTTTTCTAAAGATTCCTCCTCATTTTGGTCTCCAAGTTCAATAGGTTCAATGAGAGATGATAAATTAGGAACATAAAATTTTGACTGAGTATACCAAGATATATCAGTTTCACTTTTATTCCGTCGATGCGTGGGCATTCTTTTTGGTGTTCCACCTGAAGTACTAGAACTAGCACTGCCCTTATATAATTTCTGCGTTCTAAGTTCTTTTATTCTTACTTGGGCTTGACGATACAATCTCATGTGTGAAGCAGCATCATCAACAAGACGTGTAGTTAAATATGGTATCCAGTTAACAGCTTTTACCCTAATTTAGAAAAAAATATGCTGAATAATGTAAAGACCAATCACAAATAATTAACGACTATCCAATTTAACCTTTTTTTTGTATTTGCTGCCTTAATATTTTACACACCGATTTGCTATATTGATGGCAATTTTTTGAGCATTATTGCGAACTGAATAGAGAAATTCTTTATCGTCTGTAATAGAGCTGTACCAACTTTGCACATAATCCCTGATGATAAAGTCTAAAATTTCCTAAAAAATATATACATGAAGATACTACCTACTTTGATATGAACTAAATAGACTAATAATTATTGTATATGTACTTGCAGAGATTCATCGATAATACGGCTACCAGTAATTCTTCTATCTAATGTAAAAGTAATCTTTTCCTTGGATAAATTAAAAATATACTGTAAATGACAAATGTGATGAAAATTAAAATGGAAAAACTGAAGAAAGAAATAATGTCATGATATTAATATACCTGCCGAAATTGATAAGTCTTTTTGTTTATATCCTCCCGCTCTGATATTAGAGCATTATTATCGCTGAGAGTAGATATTCTATTTATACAGACCATTGTTCTAAAATTAACATAGAATAACAATATTATGTTATTATAACATTCTATCATATATTGGTTAATATTGTTAAAAAAAAATACAAATTTACCCTATGATTAAAACAAGCAAAGAAACAAAAAGTTTTACGATCAAGCCTATGCCAAGAATGGCAATCAAAAATATTATGATGGCTCCAACTACTCCATACAGCCGAATATTCATCTGCAAAAATGATAAGTAACATTGTAAAAGTATTACTTTTTAAATATAGAAGTACTTGTAAAATTAAAAATTGTCTTTGTTTACTTTAAACATAAAAATTGGTCACAGAATCAAATCGATGTATATACTGGATATCTCAAGAAATGTTGGATTATATGTAGATAAGTAATAGTGAACATATAGTATTGGAAATTTCCTATGATACTAATATTGCTGTTGTTTAATAATTGCACTTTTATTACTTTCTGTAAGCGTTAATGATTTGTTAAATTATTGAAATAATTTATACAAATACAAATAATTCATAGTAATATATTAATAATCAGTATTTCAAAAAAGGCAAAATAGCAAAAGACAAGATAATGAAAACGAAAATAATAAATATATAATTTATCCAACAATGCCAGATCTCGTAATTTTTCTCACGAAAAAAATCACCTGTCACGTTGATTATGAACACTTTAAGAAGTCTATTCACATACGTACACACTAAGTTGTTGCTGTCAAATCATCATTAACATCGATCTTACAAAATAAACAACAGCAATGTTGAACGATATAACCGTAAAAGTAATATGGCGAAATAGAACGTCATTAAGAATTTTCACAATCCTATTATTATATATCACGTAGAACAAATCGTTACTATATTACACACGATACAATATTTAACAATATTTATATGAAATGTACTAACTATCCTTATACGAACCGTTTTTTTTTTTTTTTTTTTTTTTAATTTATATATTATGTACCTACCTTCGAAGACTCCGATAAATTGCTCTTTGTGTATTTACGTACATATTGCATATCTTCTATGGATCATTGTACAAATTAGTCACCTATATAGCAATTTGTTTACATCTTTATAAAAGATTAATATATAATACGATACGTTTAACATGTCTTCTAACTAGAAAGAAAAACAGGGCGGTCAAGAGCGCCGCTACATAACATAATATTATGATACGATACGATATGGAACGACTCTACATTTCGACTGTTATTTGGAACATGCGCATCTGATAAAAATATTAGATAATTTACAATTTTTTTTAAATATTCAGCACACTTCCCATCTAAAATAAAATAATAAAATAATAAATATCGTTATTGATTCGTAATCTATATTTTATTCTTTTTCATTTCTACTGAATTCATAAAAATTCTTTTTTATTGCAGTTATTGTTTCAGAATAGGGCAATTTCCTTAAAAAAAAAAAAAAAAAAAAAAAAAAAAAAAAAAAAAAAAAAAAAAATCATAGATACAATTACATAAAATAAAAATATAATACAAAGAAAAGTGAGTAATTTGAAAAATTTATATTGTTGTATATGCATCAGTTTTTAAAAATTAATTTAAATCTATCATAGTGGAACGTTTTTAGTCTTTGAAGGTTATTAGATAGATCTTTATTACAATTAATCTATAATAATCTTTATTACTATTATTTTCAAATTATAACCAATTTCTCTCGTTTCTTAACTTTCGCCTTACCAACTTTAATAATTGTGAATAATATATTGGAAACTTTGTGTATAACACTAAATTTGACACAATCCGATAGAGAACAAGGCTTTATTTTCTGCTCATTCATTGGCTGCGTTCAGCAGAACAAGCAGTTTAATTAAGTAATATTTCTATATACGTTCGACGTAACAAGTATACGTAAGCCATAAGAAAATCAAAGTCGATTATTCTCATTCTTTTTTCTATATTTTCGTCGGAGTCAAAAACAGAGTCGTATATGATGGGGCTTACGTACTACGACTTACACTTTACGCCTTATTAGATACGTATTAAGAAGTAAATCTTTACGAAATTTGGTATATGTGGTATTGGCTAGTTTATGTTTACATACAAAAAATGTAGAAGAGAATAGTCGATTCTGATTAGTGGATTTCAATACGGCTTACGTATTATGTTTTTCATCGATCTGTATTCTACTTATTTACAAAGTATATTTACGATTCTGAACACACTTTCTTGGACTATATATTTGGAGTAAGTGGAAGCTTATTTTGTATTATGATCAGACTTCTCATAACCTATATTTTTAAATAAGGATATAAAGTCGAATAAATAGTCAAAAACATTTAGTAGTATATTATTCCTATTGTTATTTAAAAAAGACATTATTAATGAATCTAATGCTACTTATTATATTGGATGAAGATCTTAACCTAAAACAAACTTAAATTAAATTAAACTAAACTAAATAAACAAAATTCTTTTATTTATTTATCCTTATATTCGATGTTCTAATGATAATAATCTGCGTACATTATTTTATAATTTTTATGACTATCTGCTATTATTACACTACCTACGATATATACGTTATAGATTTAAATATTTCTCGAAAATACTGTACACATTATAATATTATAATATTGTTACGTCTCACGAAGCAGAGATATCGGGAAAAATAAATTCTCTTCGAGGAGCTCCTGCGATGTGTAATGTGCGCCTTTCGGTCCTCAACTACTATGTGTAGTTCTAAGGAACGGAATTGACACCCAACGGTATGCTAGAGGGCGCACTTAAGCCAATCAAATGACACTTACCTTTACCTTCGGCGAATGGAAAGCTGTGGATTACTTCAGTTTTGGTGATGATGATTGGCTGACGGGAACCCGACGCAGGAATGTACTTCTTCTATTGGATTGAATGTAGTTACCGGATTGGTTGATTCTCTAGCCCTTGGCTCGTTTCAAGGAAATAGTGATGATTGGTGCCGAAATTGTATGAAAGCGTTTATCGACATGCCGTAATTTATGAATTTTTTGATCGCGTTTAAGCTACGTGTAATCGGACGAAATAAAAATAGGATTAAGATTCTTCTCGATATGAATTAGGAGAATGAGGATTATTGATTTTAAAGTGCTTCAACAACACTTAATTTATTATAAATAATACTAACAAAATGATAAAAATGAATAATAGCTAAAAATAACCGTAACAAAGGCTGAGTCAGAATGATAGCAAAAAAATTTATACTATTAAAGTTTGAACAAGAATCTGAGCAATAATAGTAGTAATTGGTACAGTGAAATGATCTAAGCAACAATAGTCTAATAGTAATCGTAGTAACTAATACAATGAGCAATAATCTGAACAATAAAGAATAATCAAAAATCGTTGATCAATAATCGTTAATGAATAATCGTTGAGACGACGTGTGTGGCCAGTTAAATAAGGAGCTTTAACCAATCAGCGAAGACCGAATTGCCGCGGTGTCGTGATTGGCTCATCGTAACTCTTCCTAGGAGCAAACTACGCGCTGGTAGGGATGACGCGTAGATTTGACACAGTTGCCTGACATCTGTGCTGGCATTCGTTGTTTTTCCGTTTTCCTTTGTTTATGCTCACACCTGTGCTGGCGTTCGTTGTTTTTCCCCTTTTTCTTTGTTTAGGCTTATCTTCCTTTGTCTGATGATAGAAAATCTGATACATATTGCTGAACATATTATCTAATTTTTATATCGGTTAGGATATGTTCTCATGGAACAATAGTTTTTTTTATTATAAGCTTAGGGTCAGCGTAGGATGTAATAATATACATAAGTTTAAACAATTTAATTTTTTAATCGTTTTTAACGTTTACATAGCGACCAATAAAATTTCGTTATTTTTATGAATGTATATACTATCAGATAATAGATTGTTTCACTTAACACAAATTAAGTTGGCAATGGTATTTCGTCAAAACGTAGGGATGTCCCGTGTTACTTGCATTCTCAGTAATTTTCGTATTTCAAATATGTGATTTTCTTGTACTTTTATTTTATGTAATATAATTTGTAATTGACGATATTGTTATTGATTCGTTTTAGTACATAGTACAAAAAGAAATATTTTACAAGCAGTTTTAGAAAAGTGTTATTTTGTTATTAATATTATTTATAGGTTAAATCGAGATAAATTATATATCATATTTATCAATTATACATATATCATTAATATATTAATGAACGGTGAATATAGAACGGTATATATAAAACTGAGATATATATATTCATTCAGCAAATAAATAAATAACTAAATATATTAGAAATTTTACTATCAAAAAATTACGTAATATGGATAACAAGCAAGTAACAGAATGTATAAGAGAATTTACATTAAGACAACAGTATCCAAGCATAGCTCCAAAACAAAAAAATACAAATCTACCTAAAGTAAAGGTAGAAACAAAGCCATGTTCACAATCATTGATACCTACGAAAACAAAACTTATGTCAACAGTCAATGTGCAAATTAAAGATGGATTTCATAAATTAAGATTAAAATCGCCAAGTGGTAAATATTTAGGAGAATTTAATGCACAAATGTTATCTTATAATAGCAACATTATAAAAAGTAAGACGCTTATAAATCAGAACAAATGTAAAAGTTTAAATAAATCTGTTATATTGTCAAATGTAATGTCAGAAGATAAAGCAAAAAAGTTGGTAACTATTGTACCCCTTCAATCTATAAAAAATATTATTAATGTATCGAAGTTAGAGAATACAATTTCTTCTGAAAAGAATAATGGCAATGTTAATAAAAAATGCCAAGCTAAAACTATTTCTTTAAAACATATTGTCACTACTGATAAGTGTCAGAAAAAAAAAGAAAATACAAATACTATAAATATGGATATAGATATTATTACAAATAATGAGTGTAATAAAAATGGAGAATCCGAATATAATCAAATTCAAAACACATTAGTAAAAAATGAAAATAAGTTAAAAAGTACAAAAGATGTTTTGTTGGATACAAATGTATTAGAAAATATTAAACAAATAAAAAATACAAATTCTTTGTCAGAATTATCAGAATATATATTATTTCCTAAACATAAAAATGTTATTGATACATTTTCATCAACATTTTCAAATCAATCTGTGAATATGCCTAACAACATAATTAAAATAGTAGACAAAAAAAGTACAGATATAGGTAATTCTGTACTTGACAATAATAAATTATTTAATAATACAAAGAAAGAATTATATTTATTACCAATGAATAATGAAGATATAGATATATCTTTTGAACAGAACAATAAAGTAATTAATTTGAAATCTGATGATCACATTTTATCTGAAGAAAGTGTAAATACGACAAGCAATGAAAGGACTGCTACAAATATTTCTAACCATCAACAAAATATGTTTGAACAAAACATGATTGTACATAATAATGAAATATCATTATCAGATAACTGCATTACAAGAAATGATAATGTAACACATGTAAACCATAATAATGATAATGTATGTAATAATAGTTCTCTAAAGTATGATAATAATAATATTCCTGTTGCCACTGCAGAAAATGGTTATACAAATTTTAAATCTCAAAATGTCAACAATTATTCAATAAAAAGTCATTTTGATAATGATATATCATTGCAAAAACCATTATTTTCTAATTGGAATACTCTTAAAGAGATAGTGACTATAAAAGATGAACAAATAAGAATTAAAGCTTTCAAAGCCCTTGTAGATTGTATTGCAATAAACGAACAGATTCCTTCACACCTATCAACAGATTTAAAAACAATGTGTGACATTAAAGTACAGACAGACATTAATTCATTTGAACCACAGAATTTTACTACTACAGAGGAAAATACATTTGGTATACCAAAAATAAAATTAAAAGAATCATATCCTGCAAATACAATAGAAAATT
The DNA here is from genome assembly GCF_905475345.1 of Vespula vulgaris. Lineage (NCBI taxonomy): Eukaryota > Metazoa > Arthropoda > Insecta > Hymenoptera > Vespidae > Vespula > Vespula vulgaris. The sequence continues at coordinate 6,424,644 of NC_066587.1, read as the reverse complement.
CGAATATAAATCTAGTGAATGATATGTATGAAAATTCATTTTTTTCACTTTCTAATCAATCAGAAGAGTCTAATATATATCTCGAAAAATTTACTGATGATGTGTGTAATAAAAATAGTGGTGCTAATAAAGTTAAACAAATTTTATCACAAGCAAATCCCTTTTATAACAAAATCTTTAAACAACTACAAAAAGACTTTGAAACTGCCAAACAATGGGATGAAAATGGAATGTTAAATATACATAGAGCTGTTATTAACAATAGAGTTTATGATGCTCAAAGACATTTAATGGTACTTGAAGCTTGTAATATAAATGTAGACATACCTACAGAGTCTCATATGGTAACTTTTTTACAATTGTTTTTATGATAATAATTATTATTATATGTAAATTACTTATTGATAATAATTTATAAATTGTTATAACTGACAAAAAAATTATTTAATAAACATCTTTAAACATTTATTTGCAGACAAGTTTAGAATTGGCAGTTAAACATAATGTATCTACTGAAATTGTCAAGTTGCTGTTAAAAGCTGGTGCAAATCCAGTATCATTAAAACCAGTACATGAGTCAGCTTTGATAATAGCCAGTAAGACAAATTTTTCATTATTACCAGAACTTGTAAAACATGTTTCATGTACTAAACTACTAAATAATGTGGATTTTACAGGTAAATCATTAATGGTATAGTTTTGTCCTGAAAGGTTTTGTCCTGAAAAATCTAATTATATAGAAAAGCATTTTATTATATATTTTTTTATTTTAATTAAATTATATATATATTTTTTACTTTTTAGGTTTTGCTCCATTACATTACTGTGCTCAATATGGTAACTTAAAAGGAGTTATATCATTAATAAATATGGGTGCTAATATAAATTTAAAAGAAAGCAGATCTGGCAGAACTCCACTTTTTCTGGCAATAGAAAATAAGCATCCCATAATAGCAAAAAAACTTATTGAAAATGGGGCATCAATAAATATCCCTAACTTTGCTGGACAAACAGTTATTTCATTAGCAGATTAAATCAATCATTTTACTAAGAACACTTGCTACAATTGTAAATAACTTTCTGATAAACATATCTAGATACACCTTAAATATATATATATATATATATATATATATATATATATATTTATAATAATATTATAACAACAGATCTGTACTTTTGGTCAGATAAATTGTATTTAAGTTGTATCTAGAATTAATAATAAGGCTGTGTTTTTTTTAAATCAACTTTTTGCAGTTGTAGTAGCATGGATATCTTATCAGTCGAAATTATTTTCGTTTGCATAAAAAGTAATGTACATTCAATCAGTTTTTGTTTAAAAATTCTACTCCTACAGATTAAGAATCTGAGATTCATCTTTTATTTATATTTCAGATGCACAGTGCATAAGAATGTGTATGCACTATAATAATAATAAGGTAGGCTGTGTAAAATCCACACCCTAACCAACATTAAATGGTAAAAGTGCCTTGCCAAAAATATCTGAGAGTAAATTACTATTTTCTTTATATATCTTTCATTCCTCTGTTTATCTCTATCTGAAAAATCAACTGGAAAAATGGCACAAATCCTAAAGAAAACTTCAATTAGATATTTTCATAATTTTTATATGGACCAAAACAATTTAAAATTGGAAGTCTCTAGTATTTATTGAGATAAGTATTATCCAAATTTAAGGATATTTCAGACATCAACATATTCGGTAGATACAAATCAAGACAGTTACAATCAAATTGACTGACCTTACCTATCAATTTAATTTTAATATCAGTGTGTTTATCATAATATAGATGACCTTTTCATGAGTGGTTAAATGTTTTAAGTGTTTCAACCTGAAATATTGTCTAAGCTCAACTAAGTATAAGAAAAGAAAATAGTCAGAATTCGAAAAAAATGGACATAATAAAACTATTCAAAAAAAATAAAAAACAATGATGAAGTTTTACTCTGATAATGGTAATTCAACATAATCTGTAACAAAATTATGATATATATTTATTGTTAATGTTCTTACATGTTCTTCTCTTCAAAAAAAAGACGAATTGTAAACAGGATGATGTAGTATTATTATTATTATTATTATACATAAATATTTATTTGTAATTAAAAAATTTACTGATGGCTCATATCAATAATACTGTATACTATAAGGTAGCATTCTTTTTACAACTATCTGTCTATTTCGGTATATTTAGTTATTAATATTAAATAATGACAATAGTATACTTGTACCTAGTTTACTTATTCTTAATATATAAAGATCATACATCTATCATAACTTTTATTATTTTCTAAGAGATACGGAGAATTAATTTACAAAACTGATAACCTTTTATCCCCACCCTTTTTATTATCTTTCTTTAGTTGATCATCGCTGCTGTTAAATTATCATTCTTCAGTTTTTCTTTGCTGTTGCTATGTTGCATGTCACAATGTCACAATGTCACACATATTGTATCTTATCTATCAATAAAGGATACTTGTATGTATTACTTATTTAAATTAAAACATCTGGAAACGTTGGAAGAATAAACATACTTAAATAAAGATAATGAGATAACAGTAGTAGGATCATAATTTTTTTTTGATCGAAAATTTGCATCATTCTCTTATAAAATTTAATTTACCATTTCTGAAGTCGAATATTACGTTAACAATACGAAACGAACGTTAGCAATGTAGAAGATATACTACATAGGAAAGAAGACTTGCATTGCATGATTGCTCATTATATTTAATTAGTGCAATTTAATCTTGATCACCATAATCAATGCAAACATTTATATAGTTTACTGAAGATTTTTTGTGAAACTGATTTAAATAATTATTCGTCATAAAAAACATTAGCAGTGTAAAATTAATGTGCCGAAAGATATACAAATACAATAAAATGATTTCATTAAAGCTATTAATTATTTTGACGATTTTGGGATTAACGGGTATCGTTCATACGGAAGAAATTGCACCCAGAGTTAAAACACCTTCAGGAGGCATCCAAGGTTATTATAAAATATCTGCAAATGGTAGATCTTATGAAGCTTATGAAGGAATTCCTTATGCTATACCTCCTGTAGGAAAATTAAGATTTAAGGTAAAAGTACAAAATCTTTTAAAGAATATTGTTTTTAACTTGTAAACACAATTTTTTTGTTTGTATGACTTTACTTTAAATAATTAAGAATTAAATCTAATGGTCTTCTAAGTACAGTTTAAATATTAGTATCCTCTTTTATACTATTTATAGTTATTTACTATTCATGCAGTTATTTATGATTATAATTTGATCATTTCTTTTTATTTTGATTTATAGCCTCCACAAAAAATCCCAGCATGGCCTGGTGAACTTTTAGCAACTAAATTTGGCTCTTCATGTTTACAATATGAACAGATAATTAATGAATCTGAAGATAGAGTTCAAGGTTCAGAAGATTGTCTTTATTTAAATATTTATGTTCCTACACGTAAACATACAAATTCTAAATTACCACTATTACCTGTAATTTTCTGGATTCATGGTGGGGCCTTCCAATTTGGTAGTGGATCGGATATGGGTGCAAAATTTTTAATGGATCGAGATATTGTATTTGTCACAATAAATTATCGTTTAGGTCTATTAGGTATATTCAATAAAAAATTTAACATTACCACAGATTATCTACTATTTAGTTTTGCTAATGTTTCTACTATAGTAAATATTGTCTACAGGTTTTCTAAGCACAGAAGATGATGTTGTATCAGGCAATATGGGACTCAAGGATCAAAATATGGCACTGAAATGGGTTTTTGAAAACATTGAATGGTTTGGAGGTGATTTTAATAAAATAACATTAGCTGGTCTAAGTGCTGGTGCTGCCAGTGTACATTATCATTATTTATCCCGTTTAAGTTTTGGTCTTTTTCAAGGTATTTATACATTTAGCCAATACTAGATTTTGTATATTTTTTTTCTATGTATATCTTCATGTAATATATATTTGTTTTATATAAATCTTTTTAATATACAGGAGGCATATCTATTAGTGGTACAGCATTTGATTGTTGGGCACAAACTGAAAATTCTTTAGAAAAAGCCAAGAAATTAGGTGCTATAATGGGTTGTCCTACTAGTAATACTCGGGATATGGTACATTGTTTAAGGTATCGACCAGGTCGAACTCTGGTTCATGCAACTAGAGAATTCCAAGTAAGTATCATTTTTGTGTAATAAATAATTTTGTAAAATTATTTTCGAATAATGTAAATTTTTCTTGGTAGCCATGGCTCTATAATCCTTTCACACCATTTGGACCTGTTGTTGAGAAGCATGGAGATGCTCCTTTCATTGATCAATCACCAATAGATATTATTCAAAGTGGTAATGCTCAAGATATTCCATGGATTACAAGCACTACCAGTGAAGAAGGACTTTATCCTGTCGCTCGTAAGTTTGAATAAATATTTGCGTTATTTCAAAATCTATAAAATTCTTTATAAGTGAAATAATCAATGTATAAAATATACAGAGTTTATTGCTGACGATAAATATCTTAAGGAACTTAATGAGAATTGGAATACTATTGCACCTTATTTCCTTGATTTCTATTATACCATACCAAAGAAGAAACAAGTCAAAACAGCTGAACTTATTAGAAAGCATTACTTTGGTTCTAAACAGATTAATAAAACGACTGTTGAATTTTTAATACAAATGGCTGGAGATCGATTTTTCACAGTCGATAGCATAAAAGCTGCAAAAATACAAGCAAAAGTAAATCAACAACCTGTTTGGTACTATTATTATACATACAGAGGTGCACATAGTTTAAGTGAATGCTTTACTAAAAGCAATGAAAACTTTGGTAAGAAAAACGAAAACCGAATTTCGATAGTAAAAATTTTCTCCTATGATATGTTATTTACGTTATTTACATTTTTTTTGTAGGAGTTAGTCATGCTGATGATGCATTCCTTATTTTGGATACTCCTTACTTTAATCCAGCAACAACAAATGATGATATTGATATGCAACAAGAATTAATTGATCTTTGGATTTCTTTTGCCACAAATAAGTGAGTAATTTTTGTTCACAAAAAATTACAATTCATATAGAACAGTAAGAACAATATTCTAGGATATCATAGTTGAAAAAATTATTATGCAACAAATAAAACATAATGATTCGATTGTTGATTCAATAAATAACTGAAGGCCTCTTTTTCTTCTCATTAAATAACATCAAATATTTTCAGTATTCCTCAAATTGGTACAACTAAGTGGATTGAAGTGGATCCATCTCAAGAAGAATTTCGTTTCCTTCACATTGCAGGACCAGGAAAGTATTATATGGATAATAATACTAATTTCAAAAATAAGGATTTCTGGAATAATATCAATTTTGATGAAAATATTTCGAAACGTAAAAAACATATAACAGAAGATCTTTAAAAGATTTTATAATTTCTTTACATATTTATATAATGCAAGAATTAACATATCTTCTATTGAAAGAGAAGTTTTTCTTTTGTCTATGATTATTTCTCTCCATTTATGTAATATTTCAGAAAGTTCAAATATATCTACTTTTGTTAGTGTAGTTTTAATAAACACAAAAATATTATTTCTTTATCTAGAGACACAGCAATGTTACAATTATAAAAATTTATATATTAGAAATATTATGGGAATAAAAATTTTTCAAGAGAAACTAAACAAGATAATTCATTGAACAAATTAATACTATATGCTAAGTTTAATACTTATACATTGATATAAAGAATGCTATTATATTTTAAGAAAAGGAGTAAAAATAAATAGAAATATATATTTCTATATGGAATTGTTATAAAAATGATATCCATCACGTGAAAGATACTGTTTTTATAGAAGTTATAAATATATTTAATATATTGAATAAAAATAATTAAGTAATTTTTTCAACAAGTGTATAAGTGTATAGTCAGATTTTATAAAAGACAAATAATTTTTATATTCTTTACTAATGGTATCCAAACATAAATATATAACGACAGTAGTCTATTATTTATTTAATCATTTACTTTAATATCCCATATTCTCTTACATACTTAATAATTCAAATAAATTCACATAAAATTTAACATGAAAAAATATGCCGAAATACGTACGTCACTTTTATTGAAAAATCTAAATAACACTACTAAATATCTCCAAATCAATAGTTACGTTAAAAAAGATCTATTAATGTGCAATATATATAATCATTTTGTCTATGATACTATCTTACAGATTTTCAAAAACCATTTAATGTCTATCTTGTTTTTGAAACTCATTATAATACGTATATATTCCAGAAATAAATATTAATACGTATCTGAATACGAAGTGCAAAATACACATTTCAATGTTACTTATCTTTTGGCAGTTACACTCCTTTAGCTAGAATAATAATAACTAATATTACAAATAATATCGCTCAACAGATTATTTTACGTCGTTACTTTGTATTACCACTGTTTGCTCTTACATTGCAGTATGAATTTGAAATTAGTATGCATTTAAATTTTTCTAATGGTTTAAAAATAATTAAGTAATGTGTTTCATAATTGTAATGATGATAAATTCTTGCAAGTAGAATAATAAATCTTTGGTTATACAGTTCAAGAGCACAAATAGCTCATATAGAATGCTGTTAAGAGCACCATGGCATGTATGTATGTAAGATGTACTTTTTTCTACATGCAATTAAATAGAATCTTCAATTTCTATTCAACCAAGAAATTGCTTTCAATATGAAATAAGCTAAAGTTAATGTATACAAAATTTTATCTCTTTGTTGCCGTTGTAACATTTCCAATTCAATAGCCATTACTCGACGATTTAGTTTCCCCACTTGACGACGTAAGTGTTGTACTTCTTCACTAGGTGGAAGAGATACATCTACTGAATTGTAGGATGGTGTTTGTTCTCTGAAATATATAATAAAGACGTGTATATTGTGGAACATAAAAATACAACTCTATATAGGCATTCACTTGTTTTTTAGTCATATCTTTAATTTATTTATATAAAAATTATGTATACCTTCCACGCCTAACAATCTGTGTTTCTGTATTAAATTGAGGATGTTGTATTCTAGATGAATCTTTAACTTCACTAGCAAGTAATGTTGGATCTTCTTCATCAACTGCAGGAAAATAGTGATCATCCAGGGTTAAGATTCTTGGTGGTGTCTTAAATGAATGAAGAGATATAAATATATAATGCATATTAAATATTAAGTATTTATTTTTTGCTTTTCTTTATAAAAATTTCTTTTATATACCTGAACTCTAATAATGCTTGGCTCAGGTGGCATTACGGCATTTTCTAAAGTAATTTCTCTTGGCGGAGCTTTTGTACCAATATGTTGTTCCTGACCTGTTTAAATAACAGAAATAAATATAAAATGATATGATTATATAAAAAATATACAGGAATACCTACCTACGACAAGAATCCTATCTGGTACATGCATTTCAAGCTTCTCATTTGAGTTTGCTTGATTCCAAGCAGAACCATTCATCGTAGAAACATCTTCATCTGTATAATCACCACTTACTCGAATACTTTTAGGAACTCTCATTCTTTTATTAACGTCCAAAGTAAAATTAGGATCATAAAAATTGTCAGCTTCTCCGTTAAAACGAGCAGGTATATGAGTTTTTGACATTGTTACTGAAAAATAACTAAATGCAATCATATACAATTTTATAATATATAATATTTAATTAAGAAAATCATCATTACTCATATTTATTCTAATGATATAGATAAAATATATAAAAGAAAGCTTCTTTTTATATAAATTTAATATTTTAATGAATTTCCAAGCTTATATAAATAAAGGAAAGAAATGATAAGTAGTTGTAAGTATATATATGGAAGTACTTTTCCACAAAACACAATGGTTCTTAAACATGTCATATCTAATATTTGCATCATTTTTATTTTATTAAAATGATATTTTTCAAAGTTAATATCAACTTACACACTGTAATACATCGCATACAGACATGAATATTAAAGGTTAAACACTTGCTTTATATATCGAGTATATTTTTTTAATATGTAAATATATAACGAACGATATAACCTTTGATACGATAATCGACAAATCTCTTGCGATTCGTATAACAATAAAGGACAAAGATGTAGATGTATTTTCGTTCTCATCGACGGGGGAAACTAGCAGGAAATGCAATAAGTCGTAGTTGAATCATAGTCAAATTAATATATGTAACATATATCAAATATAAAAGTTACCTTTCTTATTCTTCTGGATCGTTAAATATAAAACATTCAAATGAAGTTAGTTGCAAGTCTCTTTCGATAATATTCATTTGCGATTTATCGAAATCGATGTTATAATCGTCGGACATACCGCGAAAAGTGCGTATTCTTTGTTTGATTCCATGATCCGTTTATATGAAACTATTCAAAACTTCAATAAAAATTCTGTTACTTTTACAACAGTGTCTAATTTGCCTGAATTACTAGATCAATATTGTAATTAAGATGAATACTTAAAGTATTTAATAAGTTTGTCGAAACAAGTGAAAATTATTACGAAGATACAGTAAACAAACGAATAAATTATTACATATATTTTTATTTCGAAAAAATTTAGATTAGATATTCTGTATAAATACTTTGTATATATATTTAGTGCAATAACAAAAAAGTTTAAAAAAAGAAAACTGATTGGAAAACAAATAAATGTATAAAATTCTCAAAAACAATATTATACACTTATCGTTTTTCAAGGATATTTTTGAAGTAACTGGAAGATAAAATAAAATGGAGAAAAAAGAAAAAATATCCAAATCCAAAAAAGATACTTGTGTTATAGACCTAACAACTACTGATGATAAACATGTACAAGCATCAACGAACTCTTGTATTTTACAAACGAAAAAAAGAAAAATTTATAAAAATGAAGCTTCTGTACAACTATGTGTAAAGGAAATCGAATATAAACGTAAATATACTACACTTCAAGATGTGATAAAAAAAGTTAAAATAAATACAATTTCTATGCCTGTTTCTGAAATTACTCAAAAAGCAGATAATACAGTTATAATTATAGATTCAAGCACTAATAATATCAATGTAGAAGATCCAGTATCTAGAAAATCAATAAAAGAAAATGCTAAGAACGAGATAATTTCTGTAATTCCAGCTTTAAATTTGCATGTCAAAAATACTATTTTACATTCTAAATGTAATACAGATAAAAAAGAAATTAATCCTGTAAATCAAACTATAAATTTAGATGATGAAAATATCACTGTATTACATTCTAAATGCAATACAGATAAGAAAGAAATAACTTCTACAACCCCAATTATAAATGTGGATCTTGAAGATATTACTGCATTAAATTCTAAATGCAATACAGATAAGAAAGAAATAACTTCTACAACCCCAATTAGAAATGTGGATCTTGAAGATATTATTGTATTAAATTCTAAATGCAATATAGGTAAAAAAGAAATAAATTCTGTAACTCAAACTACAAATTTGCATGGTGAAGATATTAGTGTATTACATTCTAAATGCAATATAGATAAAAAAGAAATAACTTCTACAACCCCAATTATAAATATGGATCTTGAAGATATCATTGTATTAAATTCTAAATGTAATACAGGCAAAAAAGAAATAAATTCTGTAACTCAAACTACAAATTTGCATGGTGAAGATATTAGTGTATTACATTCTAAATGTAATACAGATAAAAAAGAAATAACTCTGACTACAAATAATTCTGAAAAAAAAGATAAAAGTTCTGTAACTCAAACTATAAATTTGAATGTTGAAGATATTAATGTATTACATTCTTATGAAACAAATTTATGTACTAGTTATGAACAGATAATTGATAATATAGACATTCTAAATGAAGATTTTAGTCAATATTTCAAAGAAGTAAGTTTGTTTTTACGTTGTGTTATATATAAAATGATGATCCATAAAATTATAACTATTTTTAGCCATTTGACATATCTTTTCAAGAATCAAGTAAAGAAGTTGAAGAAAGATTATCAAATACTATGGATATGAAAGATTCACAAAATAAATGTCAACCAATATTGAAAAATTCTAATATATCAAAACAAGATTTTGTACCATCCAATCAATTGAATACTACTAAGCTAGAAGCACAACTAGACAAAATTAAAGTCTTTTCGAATGATATAGATATTTCTCTCCCAATTACTAAAAATTCAAATGGCGAAACAATTAGCCGTTTTTATTGGTGGGATGCATATGAGGATACATATAAACAACAGGGAATTGTTTATTTATTTGGAAAAGTTTATATTGATTCCATTAAAACATGTTATTCTTGTTGTCTATCAATAAAAAATTTGCCAAGGAGAATATATCTTCTACCAACAAAACATGTGTGTAAAATAATACTTCTATTATAAATCAGTTAACAAGTACAATATATTTTCATTTACATTTTATAGTTTATAGATTCATTTGATGCCAATTTAAGATTAACTACTATGGAAGATGTATATAATGAATTTAATGAACTTGCAAATAAATTAGGTATAAAAGAATTTCAAAGTCGTCGGGTTTGGAAAAAGTATGTTTTCAAAGAAGGTGTACAAAATTATACAGAATATTTGGAAATTCTATATCCAGCGATGTATCCAGCTATAGATTCAAATTACAGTGGTTTTGCTATAGAAAAAATTTTAGAGACTACTATAACGCCTCTACAATTATTACTTCTGGAAAAAAATATCAAAGGGCCATGTTGGTTAGATATCAAACATCCTACAAAAGATCTATCTGATACCATTTGGTGCAAAGTAAAAGTATGTTTCTAGTATATATAATACAAAATAATTCACACAGAATATTTAATATATGCATAAATATAAAATATATGTAATTTTATAATTATTTATATTAATATATCTTATTTTTTAAATTTCAGCTGATTTGTACAAATATTAAGAATATTTCTGTTAGTGTTGACTCTCCAAAATTGTCATTGCCACCAATGGTAATTGCTGCATTAAATGTTTGTACATGTCCAGATCCAAAAACTAAACAGAATCAAATACTCATGGTCGTTATTATTTTACAAGATGAATGCCAGATTATCAAAGATGTACCAAAGCCATCTTTTAAACAAACTTTTTGTTGTATGTTTATTTATTTATATATATATATATATACCATAATGTTTATTGTATAATTTAATTGAGAAATACTTTTATATCTTCTTTCAGTGATAACTAAACCAAATGACACTCTATGGCCACATGAAACAGATCAGCAGTTGTCTAATATTTCAAATACTAATATAATAAAATGTGAAAATGAAAGTGTCTTACTAGAAGAATTACTTAGAATAATAGAAGAAGCTGATCCAGATTTATATGTAGGGTATGATTGTAGTTATCAATTTGAATCATTACTACATAGAATGTTTATTTTAAACATTGGTAACTGGAGTAAACTAGGAAAAGTAAAGCATTTTACATATCCTGTTACCAGGGTAAATATTGTAATTTACATTTACTAGAATAAGGTAGAGAAAAAATTCACATATATTCTTTATTTATTTTAAATAATATTGGAATTAATAATTAGATAGTAATGTAAGCAACTATATGACATTATTTTTTTAGCAAAAAACATTTATAAATCGAGCATTATCTGGTCGTCCTGTTTGTGATATAAAAATTATAGCTAAAGAGTTAAACATAAAAAGCAGAAGTTATGATTTACAATCTCTTTGTACAACAGTAGGTATTGAAAATATTTTTATGTGATTATAAAAATAATGTTCTATTCAAATTCATTTGAAATTTTTTATTATAGGTATTAAACAAGAAAAGTAATGAATCCAAGGAAATAAAATCTGAGGATTATTTCTTATATTATACAACAAAAAAAAGGTTAGAAGATCTGATCAAATTAACACTTGCAGACACATTGGATATTCTATCTGTAACATTTAAACTTAATATGATTCCGTTTGCAATAGAACTTACGTGTATATCGGGTAAGTATAATGATTTATATATATAAAACAAATATCTATATATAAAAGATATTAAAATTTTTAATGTAATTTTACTTAGGTACTATTTTATCAAAGATATTAGCAGGAAGCCAAATGGAAAGAAATGAATTTCTTTTATTGCATGCTTTTCATGCAAACGATTATATATTACCAGATTCTTCAAAACTAAACAAAAACATAGAAAGTGGTGAGTTCATTAATAAAAAATTAGTTCATACTCTAATTATATGTTGTAATCATTTAGTTTTATATAACATAAATATGAATTATTAAATATAGAGATATCTGGGAAAAAAATATCAACTCATAAAGGTGGTTTAGTTCTTACTCCAATAAAAGGATTTTATACTACATTGATCTTATTAATGGATTATATCTCTTTATATCCTAGTATAATAATAGAATACAATCTATGCTTCAGTACAATACCTGGAGCAGCATATACTGATTATAAGGTAAAATTCATGAATTCACTGTTTTACAGTGATCTGCATTAAACATTTAAAATTATATTGAATCAAATGGCTAATTAAAATAATATTTAATGTATAATTTGAACTAATATGTACAGGATTTAAAAATGCCAGAATTAAATTCAGAACTTGGAGTTATCCCAAAAGAAATACAAAGACTAACTGAATATAGAAAACAAGTAAAAAAATTAATAACATTACCAGATATTTCACCCAGTCAAAAAATGCAATATAATGCAAAGCAAATAGCCTTAAAGCTTATGGCAAACAGTATATATGGTTGTTTGGGTGCACCACATTGCAGATTTTATGCCAAAGGATTAGCTGCTTTAATTACATGTTCGTTAAAATAATAAATTATTATCGAAATAATAGTGCTTGACAATGTGAATAAATGTAAATAATTTTTTTTTTTTAGCAAAAGGTAGAGAAATTCTATTAAATACAAAACATTTAATTGAAAATATGAAATATGAGATCATTTATGGTGATACTGATTCTATAATGATCAAAACTAATCTTCTTGAGTATAATGAAGTTATTTCTATTGGAGATAAGGTAATTTTATAAAAATATATATAAATCAATACAATTCATTTTTAATATATTTATAATTCGATATTTAAAAAGAAAATTTTTCTGATTATATTTATAAAATAGATCAAAGGGGAAATAAATAAATCTTATAGAAATATAGTACTAGATATTGACACTGTGTTTCAATATTTATTACTTTTTCAAAAAAAGAAATATGCAGCACTTGCAATGAAAAAACTACCAAATGGTCGAATAGAATTATCGCAAATACATAAGGGTATAGAAACAATACGGAAAGATTGGTGTCCATTATCTGTAGAAGTTGGAAAGTAAGTGTATATTTAAATCTTCATAACACAACTAATTTTAAAATAGTTATAATGTCAAATACTTTTCAGAAATATACTGAATAATATTTTTTCTAATCAACCACATGATATGAAAATAAAAGCAATTTACGAAATATTGCAAAATATTTCAAGAACCATTAGAGAAAATCAGATATCTCTATCATCGTTTATAATATCTAAACAACTTTCTAAAAATCTTAATAATTATCATGATGAAGAACAACCACATATACAGGTAGCCACAAGATTATACAAAAGATATGGTAAACTATGGAAAGCTGGAGATACCATATCTTATGTGATATGCCAGGTTTATTTTAATTAATTTTTTATAAATTAATTATTTAATTATAAATTTGTAATTAATATTCAAATAATTTTATTATAGAGTGAAACTGATAAATCGATTACAAACAAATCATATCATATAAACGAACTTAAAGAAAACAAGTCTCTAAAGATTGATATTAATTATTATTTAAAGAAACAGATATTACCTATTGCATTAAGAATTTGTGAACCAATTGCAGAAGTAGATAAGATATTGTTAGCTAAAAATTTAGGTACTCTAACAATGTTTTAAGAACTATGTAGAATTTTGGAGTTTGCTGCTGAAAAGAATATGAGTCTAATAGAACAGTCGAACTCTTGAAATGACTTTATATCACACATTCTTTCCTTATTGGCAGGAAAGATCATATTTATTAATGTGTAACAAGGAGAGAGAAATGTTAAATACTACTTCTTAATCTTAATAACCACTATAAATATGAAAATTTCACAAGTATCTAGTTACTAAGATTCTACTCTATAAACTTCGAGGGTGTCAAAGATGGGAATAGATAGAGTGAGCGAAAAACTCCTGTTGCCTTTATGCCGATTCGGAAGCAAACTCCTAAGCTTTACATAATGTAACATATTTTTCGAACCATCCGGATAATTAATTTTGATTTCTGTTACTAAACAGGTTTGGATAATGCACATGGATATAAAGGGATAGTATGTACATTAAATAATATTGAAAAACAAATAATGATAACTGCAGACAGATTTAAACATTGCAAAGCTTTAACATTCAGATGTATCAATGAAAATTGTCGCAATGAAATTACGATTAAAGATGTAACATCAGAATCTGTGAGTTCTTCTTCTTTTTTTTTTTTTTTTTTTTTTTTTAATCAAAAATCATAAAAGAAATTATTTTTGGATTATATACAATTATAAAATGATTATTTGAAAGTCACATCTAAAATTAATAGATCTGTGTGTAATTTTATATGTATATTTTTTTATTGCAGTCTAATGGTTATCAACTATTTTTGAACACTATTTGTTCTAATAATACTTGTAAAATTCCTTTATGGAAAAATGTAAATGCTATATCTAATGAATTGGTACTTAATATAAGACAGGCCATAAATATGTATTATTCTAATGAGTTGAAATGTAAAAACCCTCTATGTTCTAATGTAACTAAAAGACTTCCAATGTATTTTTATACAATGTATCCCAAATGTGATAAATGTAATGAATCTTTTATATGTAGAAAAGTGAGTATATATTAATTTCGTTATCATAAAAAATACATTATAAAACTAAAAGCAAAGGAATATAGGAACTTTGATCTTTTTGTTACAGTATACTGAAACGGATCTATATGATCAAATATGTTTTTATCATAAAATCTTCGATATTAGTCATTTGCAAAATAAACGTAAGTATATATGTGTATACTTTTTTTTTATATATATAAAATTCGTTATTTATACCAATACTAAAATCGATCTTATTATTTTAGTTTCGCTGGTTGATTATCCAGAGGAAATAATATCAGTATACAACACACTTAAGGATATTGTTAACAAGTATTTGAAGTGTACTTCATATTTAATTGTGAACTTTGATAAAGTTTTTCAAAACAAATTCATAAAATATACAGTGCATGATTCAGATTATGATATTTCTTCAAATGATTATGCTCATATGGACAGTAAACAATTGTAAATGTATTTTATTAATATATATATATATATACATATACATATATATATACATATATGTGTGTGTGTTTGTTTAACTTGCGTATTTTGTAATTTATAAAATATCTTCTCAAAGCTTTAATATTTATTAAAAATCAAATTAAATCTTATAATAATGTAACAAATGTTATTAATGATTGGTATATAATATAAAATATATTACAATATATATAGGGTTTGTGTGCGCGCGCGCGTAATCCTAAATACAAATAGGCCTCTATGGCTCAGCTCGATGTTCGTGAACGTTAAGTATTTTGTTTGTTTTTTATGAAAACCATTTAATGGTTGTAATATTATCAGTTTTAAAGGATCTTCTACGTAAAAAATAATTCTTAGAAATTAGTGTTAATAGAGACATACGAGTCATGTAATACACGAATTGTACATATTCTTACGATATCGCGACTATTTTAACATAAACTGCTAAAAAACGATACAAGATATAATGTTGAAGAAAATTCTATAAAGATGACATTTAATTTTATTTACAAATACTGTTACAACATACGAACTGACCATGGATAAAATTTTTTTAATGTGGTAGTGTATCTTACCATTAGGTTGTCGATTCTGTACCTTGCATGAACGTATTGCACAATGTATTGTTTGTTTTACAATTTCTTATAGTCTTTCAATTTTTATTACATTTTTGTTGCTTATAAGAAATGGGATGAATATATTTCCTTTTTAGTCACTAGAAAAAATTAATATATAATATATAACAAATGCTACTTAAACCTCTGATGAAATTAACAATCATGTTTTTCTATATCAATAAAATTATAACAAAGTTTTCTGTACACTGCTTGCTACATAATGTTTGCTTCAAACATTTTTTTTAAATAACTTTGTTTTATATTGTAAAATTTTTTTTACAATTCATTTTACTTAGTATATTTTTTCTATATTGTCAGTTGTAATAATCATATAATTGTATACAATAATAATTTATTAATGTGTACAATTATATTTTATAACTTTCATAAATACATTCATTTGCAGCAGTGATTGCACATAAGTAAATACAATCAATTTTTCTTTACCCGAATTCGTACATATATAGAATATACAATAACAGACTCCTTTCAGTTGAAAATAGCAAAATATATACATCATGAGTCATACTATCTTTTTTTTATAATATAATTTAATTCAAAGAGTAAACTACAATTCTCTGCAAGCAGTTAATGAAATGTAATAAAATTATTTATGTCTAATTATTTTGTTATTACCAAAATGTGATCTCTTAATTATTTTTATTTTCATGTATCATTATATCCGGATATTTTGGAAAGTCAACAGCATCAACAGGATTTTTCACTTTAAAACTAGGAAATAATCCTGTCATACTGGTCCTAGTGTTATACCCTTTGGAATAGCCATCCCAATGGTTTCCATAAACTTCGATTAAATCACCGGTCTTCAATTCCAATTCGCCATTTTTTCTTGGTTTGTGATCCAAAATAGCTACATGAGGATGTGAATTTTGTCCGCCGTAATAGTAAATATCATCCAATGATGCAAACTTATTGTATGCATCTGGATAATAAGTTTGCATTAATTCATATGCAACTCTACATACTTGCGAACTAAATGTACATACTAAATAATCACATAAGGATAAAAGATGTATATCTATAATTATTCCTTGCAAAGATGAATCTGAATAACGTTTTGATACTGATGCTGTTTCAGCTATTTCTGGGTCGCCAATAATTTTATAATTAGGGTAGCGATTTCTTGCTGTTGTAATTACTTTTGGGTCATCACTAGCCAAAAATACTCGTTTTACATCTGGCTTTATCTCGAGTTCATCAAAATATTGATCTACCTTAGTCATATATTCATCTATATCATGATATGCAGCTTCAGTTCCGACTTTATCGGTTCTACGAACATGAACGCCAACAATAGGTTTCTTGAAACCTAATTTTTCCTTAGCATTATCTAATACTTTTTGCATACTATCCTGGGGCCGCATCAAGTATTTTAATACTTGTCCTACCCACCAAACTAATGGATGGCCATGAAGCTTCTTCAGCCTTTCTGCTATATCTGCTGGTACACTGGGAGGTTGAAATTTTGGTTTAGGATAAACATTATCCACGATTGGCAAGGAAATAACTTGTTTAGAAGAATCACCAGGCCAGTTAGCATGAGATATACCATTTGCAGATAAGCAGGTGTCGCTAAGAGGTTTAAAAACTGATTCCCAACCTTCTTTACGATATCTCCAGCCTTTTGATTTGATTATAAGCGTTCTTTCTGTTCCATAAGCGACCAAAAAACAATAAGTAATATGATGTATCTGTAATTAAATTCTTTGTCACATATATATTCAAATACTATGGTTTTGCTTTATTTTTTATCACTTACCTGGCAACCAAAACCACAGCCTTTATTTAAACTGCATATTAACTTCTTTGCTTTATTACAATCAGTAGGATTTTGTAGATACCTCCATAAACAAATATATGTTAAATGCATAACAGTTCCAGTAGAAATATTTAAAACAATATTCTACCTTACCTAAATCGACTTTGGACAAGATCCGATAATTCTTTTGCCTCTTTTTTCCGCCAGTCATCATGACCATCAGCTTTTGTTAATCTATCTAAATCCATAATAAGAGATTTCTTATGTTCCCAAATGTTATTCATAGTATCTTGAACTTCTTTTTCTTTTTGTTCAAGAGTAAATTCATCTATGTGCTTTTTGAATTTTGTTAATTCAGCACTCATGTAATACCTATAAAAAAATGAAGTAAAAAAACATTATTACAACAATGTTAATCAATTAAATTAAATTTGTTTTTTTAAATAAGGTATATACCACATTTCCTGTACATTATTTCTTATTCTACGACGTAATTCTTCATATTCTAATGAAGGTATATTATGTTTAGATCTAACATGCTGATCTAATAGATCATAATAAATTGAAGCTCTATCGGCTCTTTCTTGTGCAGAGCCCAGATGATCCCCTTGTATAGATTTTGCCCCATCTCTAAAAATTATATTGATTTATATAATACAAAACTGTTATAATATAATGTGTATATATGTATGTATGTATATATATAATACATACCTTAATATAATATTTTTTAGACCGTCATTTTGCTTCTTAAGAATCTCAAAATCATTAATCATTTGTGCCAAACGTTGAGCATTTTCTTTATTCGTAGGATTTCCCTCTTGTGATGATATCGAATTTGTTTTGAAAACATGTAGAACTGATATAATTAATATTAAGAGCCATGTGGCTAGCAAAGCTATTCCTAATTTTCCTAGCCATCCAGGTCTTCCTGACCAAAATGTTGCCATTCTAAATGATTGGAATGAAAATCTTCCATTTATTGCATTTCATCATATCTGTAATCATATTTAATTTGAATTATCTATCAAAATTAGAAATAATTATTATATACATTACATACACTTATATTATACTGTTTTTGTTATCAATTGATAATATTAACAATAATTCTATAAAAGACTAAAAGAAAATGTTTATATAAATATGTGTCATACACAAACACAATTTTCGTTAATGTATCCTCTTCTCTGTGTCAAGATAACTATTAATTATTTATTATCTTTCTGTAGATACGCAATAAATAACACATATAATATAAAAAACCATAATACTGTATAGATATATTAAGTACTTAAGGCAAGTAATTCGTCATAAACATTGGAATGTATTCTCGTAACATAATCACGTAAAAAATCTTGATTATTATAGATTATACTTATCACAAAATTGTTATTAAAAAAATCAATCAAATGTAGAACTTACAATTTTAAGATCAAATGGGTAGTAGCCCGATCATAGTATAATTACTTCCGCTTTTGCGTGCATGACAGCGCCATTACTTTATATCATATGTTATTTTCATCGTTTTTGATAGATTCTACAGATCAAATTTGATTTACCAATATCATTAAATTTCTCCGATATTGAAAATGATTTGACTTTGGAATGCATAATTAGTCAGTACTAATTTATGTCCTTAATTATTTCGATGTCTTTCATAAAAATTGTTACTGTTTTGTATCAATAATTATTGGAATTATAGATAAGAATTATTACTATGAAATATTTGATAAGTAACTTTAGAATCAATTTTTTAATGAGCCTTGTCGCAATAGTTACTACAATTTTTGTAACACATCAGTTTATTCTCAGAAAAATTTATAAAAATTTAGTAAAATGTTATATTTGTTGGTAATTATATTACAAAATAAAAATGATACACAACCAATGTTATTAAATACTCTATATTTATTAACACATGTAGTTTTATATAATCTGTATTAATATTGTGATCAGTTAATTGCACTAACCAATCAGCGAATCAGAAAGACAAATAATCTATTGTACATTCCTAAAAGGAACATGCCTCAGAGTATTTCATTCGTCTAAAAACAACCAATAAGATTATAGTATTCTTAAAGAACCATAATGATAGGTGAACGTTGAACATACGTATAAATGCAAAAGAAAATATTGAGAATCGCGATCTTGTATTTATCTTAAGATGGTTAAGCATGCATATCACTAAAATGATTCTTGTCGATATAAAACGTAAGATATCACATCAATCAATATAAAATTATTTTATGATAAAATAGTAAATAAAGAGAAAATATAATATTTTATAGTTAACGAAGGGAGAAGAAAACAAATGAAAAATCGCGATAAGTATAAAAGGAAAGAGAAAAATTAAAGGTGATTACACATATTGTTTGGCTACTCGGCAAAGAAAGCTTTTTGAACACGGAAATCTGCCCTTCTTCCCCTCACTCCGCGAGTTCTCCCACTTACCCTGAAATCGCGCAGGATCCTTGCGCGCGAAATACGCGTACGCCGGTGTACGGACGTCGTGTGCTGTGCCTCGCTGTACATACCTGTGAATAGTGTATTTTAAGCCTTAGTTTTTAACGAAATGTGTTGTAAGTGAAGAACGCATGCGATACGAAAGGGGGAAGGGAAAATAGGTTAGAAGGAAAGAACAAATTGATCAAGTTTTCTTCGGAACGATTCTTGCATTTATATATATCGAAGGCTGACCGCTTCGCTATAGATCCTTTCCCGCCGAGGTAAAAATTAACATACACACGCGCACGCACACGCATGCACGCACACGCGCGTACACACACACCACACACATACAAAAGAAAAAGAACAGAAAAAATAACGCATCAAATCTTCGCATAATATAAAACACAATAAACCATCCTCGTCATCCTCGTCTCTCTCTCTCTCTCTCTCTCTCTCTCTCTCTCTCACTCTCCCTCTCTCTCCTTTCTACTATTTCAAGTTGGAATTAGCAGTATTACATTCGATCACGGCGACGAATGGAGGATACGAGAGATTTTTACTCAACTTTTCTTGGCCTTCTACTTCATCTTATCGTGCTTCCCCACTGCCTTTCCCTCCTTCCTTCCTCCCTCCCTCCCTCTCTATCTCTCTCTTTTTCTTTCTCTAATTGTTTTTTCAAGTCTTAAGTAAATTGCCTTTCTCCTTGTCGAACGCAAAATTGTGTAGTTTCAGGTTACTTTAGAGATTTTCCACTGTCCTTCTGTCCTTCTCTTTTTCCTCCTGTGCCTTCATCTTGTATCTTTCTTTCGAATCCTACGATTTTCTTCGTTTCGACCAAGCAGAGGTTATATTGCCGTCATTGTGTCGTCACTGCTATTAACGGTCGTATTCGTTACCTGAAACTTTTCCCGGATAAGTAAAGCTGAAGTCGCGTGTATCGCTCTTCGGTCCTCGCTTTTGTATCCCCACTTTTCTCTTTTCCAATTCTCTATTGGGTGTTGTGTATTCCTTGTTGTTTTTGTGCGTGTGTATACTACGCATTCTTGTGTGTTCACATATACGTATATATAAATGTGTCTATATATATATTCATACACAGAATAGCGCTTACGTTACGATACAATCTTTCTCTCTCGACTTCCATCGTTCGTATATCGCGTCTCTGTCGATGTTGTCAAAAAATCCGGCAGTAAGCGCGCGCCACAAAAGAGCAGCAGCTGCCATTGCTGGCTGCGCTGGCTGGCGTTCGCTCGCGTTCAGCAAGCGATCGTAAATATATCGCCCTTGGAGTTGTTCCTTTCTTGTCGATCGTCCTCGTTGTATCGTCCGTGTTGCATAGTCGCTGTTGTTATCATCGTTGTCGTTTTTGTCGTCATCGTCAACTTTACCGTCGTCGTCGTCGTAGTCATAGTCGACGTCGTCATCGTCATTGTCGCCGTTGTCGTTGTTGTGGAAATGACAGGAAAGAGAAAGGGAGAGGGAGAGAGATAGAAAAAGAGAGATGTCACGCATTTAACGCGCCACGCGTGGAACATGTTATTGCGGCAGAAACGTAGCGGACATTGAAGAGAGATCACCATCGTGCGTGGTTCGCCCAAACGCCGGTTCTTCGTTGCGAGCCTAACCTTTCGATTTACGGACGCTCGCTTGTGTGCATTTGCTCGCTCGCTCACTCGTTCGCACGTTCGTTCGCTCGGTCGGTCGTACGTTCGTTCGTTCGTTCGTTCGTTCGTTCGTTCGTTGGCTCGATCTCTCGCTCGCTCGCTCATTCGCTCGTCTTATACTATATCATTCGTACGGCGCGTGTGTGTGCCTGCGGAAGAACGGCTGCTGCGGGTTTGACAGGACGATGAAGTGGCTCGGTGCGAGCACCGCTGGCGCCGGTGGTGAACCGGCACCTTCAATACAACTGCATCATCCTTCAGCAAACGGTCACATACCCACGGTAAGAAAACAATTTTTTTCTCTTTGTTTCTATTATTTTCTCTTATTGCCCTTCTTCCTCTTTATTTTCTCTGTCTGCCTGCCTATCTCTTTCTCTCTCTCTCTCCCTCTCTCTCCTTTTCCTTCGACTCTTTATCTTTTTGCTCTCTCTCTCTCTCTCTCTGTCTCTCTCTCTCTCTCTGTCTCTCTCTCTCTCTCTTCCTCTCTCTGTCTCTCTCTCTTTTTTACTTAACCTTCTTCATATTTAATGCTTTCTTCTATTCCAACTAAAATAGGATAATGAAAACCGAAATCATTTTTTCGCAATTTTTTATTCATATAGTTTAGAAATATACGCGGGTTCAAATTAAAGATCGATCGTTTGAGATGAATGAGTCACTGTTGATACTTTGATTAACAAAGTTGTTAGTATATGCTATAGTATTAGATTATTATTGTAATAATATAAAATTATGTTAATTGTGTTCAAAATGGAAAGATGCAACATTGAAATATTGCAAGGTTTTTAAATATTTCACTACTCAAATATTGCATTAAATAAATAAGTAATTTATATTCTTCAAGACAGAGTCGTACATATAAAAACTTTGATAATTCTTTACTTAAGATGTACTATTGATTTATAACACGATAATAAATAAAGATTTTGTAAATAAGTTTAGGAAAAAATGTTTTCTTTAATTTTTAAAATATTATATACGTATCTAATTAATATAATTGTCATAAATGTGGTAATATTTGTTGTTATAAGGATGCAGAACAGTGTAGTCAAGCAATGGCGGGTGGTGATAGTATGAGAATACAGCCTGGTCAGGCTCATCAGATTGGAGCTAGTAGAACTCAAGATGATGCGATGGTTGGATATGTATTTCAACGACCTACAGAACCAGAATTTAATGCACAATCTGCAAATTTCCAAACAAAACAAACTCCAAGAACATGGACGTTAGCGGACGATACTATTGTCGATAATGTAAATAAATCTTAAATGGTTATATTACAATGAAAAGTAAATAATAAAAAATATTATATAATTTTTGAAATTATTTCAGAATCAAGAAAAATGGAAATATCCCATGACTAAACTCAGTATACCACAACAAAGTCAACCACAACAGTTGGGTTTACAAACAATGAATAACATACATTTACCATACGAGATTCATCCTATGCAGCTTAAGGTAATTACATCTTCTAATCACATTGTGTGTAATTAATAAATTTTATTAATTATCATATATGTTGTTGTAATTTTAATAAATTATTTATACAAATAGTTATTAACTATTATATGTATATTTTATATATTTATAGAGTGGAGCTCCTGGAGCAGAGCATTTGGTTTACCTTAATAATCAAATGACAGCCCAGCAGCAAGTCGCACTTTTTCACCATCAACAACAGCAGCAGCAGCAGCAATTTAGAAATGGACAGGTGAGTACATTGTGCAATAGAAATTAATCTTATATAAATCATTATATCGCAATGATTAAGAGGAATCTAATTTCATAAAAGTTTAATTTTAATGTATATTTTTAATTCATAAATGTTCTAGTGCAAACCAATTAAGCTATAATAATTTGATCAAAAAGTTACAATTTAGCGAAGGTGATTAGAATTAATATTGTTTATTAATTTATATAGATATCATAAATTATACAAATCTCATCTTTATCACACTTTGTACGTAGATATCGTTTTATTATATACGCATAATTAACTCGAACTCTTCGACTTGTGCACGAATTCATATCATTTGACATGATATCACGTTTTATTTGCACCATTTAATATATATACGTACGATTACGGATCTTCTATAATTATTTGCTTTCATTAAAAATGTGTATTTAAATACACTATTTTTATATTATTTAAACTTTTGATTTATTACAAATATATTGTAATAAATATTATAAACTGATAATATTATTTTAATAGTCCTAATATCAAGCAATGTGGCGATAGATAAAATATTTATAATCAATTATAAACAATACTCCTAATTTTGAGATTGAAGGATTTTGGTAGGAACGTCTAGCACGAATATTTCTAAAATTGAAAATTACGGGTTTATTCAATCATAAATGAATCGATTTAGGTTATGGTTGACATAGCGTGCCATGGACAAGGCCCACTCGATGAGTAAACTTGCGAAAATCGTGTCAAGGTTAAAATTCAGCTACTTGGTTGTCTATGCTTCAATGAATTACTTAGATAAATATTATCTGCTTAAGCAAGAATTATTACTGCTTAAGCAAGAATTTGATCGCATCCTTGAATTTAAACTATCAGTTCGTATTTCGCGCGCCATTTTTCGTTAAAAAAAGAAAGAATGCTTAGATTTTGGCGGTTTCCTAGTCACACATGAAATTCGAGCGTGCAAAAGTCTTTGGTATGAAGATAATTACGTTTAAGCATCAAACATCATGTTGATAAAACTTATTACGTTGTCAATATAAAATACAAAACATCTTATCATTTTGTTTAATCGTTTTACCGTGAATATCATATTGACATAATTGTTATTATTTCAATATTGTTATCGTACGTAACTTGAACCATTTTTTTTAGTGTTATTGAAAATGGTATCTCGTTGCAATAATTTCAATAATCTTCCCATGTAATAACGAGCATATATGCTTGAATTTGCATTTCGCATTTTTTTTCGAAAAAGAGAAAAGAAAGAAAAAGAAAAAAAAATTAATTCGGACTCGTTAGTTCGAGTTTGTCCACGCGGTCAAACTTTCTTGGATTTGCCATGAGAGGGCACGTGAGGTTTAAAAGAATGGCATAACGAATCTGTTTGGATGAAGGGTAGGCGCGAATTTTCTTGAAAATTCGTTGATTGGTCGAAATGAGTAGTCGCGCGTGGTACTCGCAAATAGTGGGGTGAAGAAAGAGATATAGTCGTTTACCGTCAACGACAGAGAGCGCTACGGTCGCGCGTCGTTCTTTGTTTCATTTAGACGATCAGTTCGTCTCGTCCAGCAGCGCAGAGAGGCCGGTCGAACAAGAAAATTTCGAGAAAACGAGGGGTGTCAAAGCTATTCGTAATAATTTCAACGACGCCGAACGTTACCCCGACGCTCGAAAGACGACGCGCATTCTCCGCGACATGCTAGGACGGACGTGAAGCTGTTCAGTAAACGCGTTGCGATCGATTCGCAAATCGTATCCCTGGAAATAAAACGCGTATTCGCGTAGTGTAAAAAAGTGTGCAAAGTGTGCGAGAGGAGAAAGGCATTGGAGGTGAACAAGAAGAAAAGGAATAGAGAGAAGAAAGTGCAGGAGGAGGAGGAAGAGGAAAAGAAAGTTGCGGTGGCGGTGGTGTAGAACGAAGAAGCAAGGAAGAACGAGCGCGGAACTACGTTTAGATAGCGGCGGTAGCATCGGTATACCGAAGGTGTCGAATCGTTGAACGGGCGGACCCAAGGATTCGCCGTCTCTCGCTCCCATCTCTCTTTCTCCCTTCTGTCTTTCTCTCTGCGCGTGTGTGTGTTACGTGTGAGTGAGTGAGTGAGTGAGTGCGTGCGTGCGTGAGTGTGTGTCTCGTACCGTTTCTACGTCACTAAGTCGCGCTCATCGGCTAGCTTGCCGGTGCCGAAGAGATACGGAGCGTGCACGTTTGTTCTTGGCCTCGAGGAAGGAAGAGAAAAAGGAAACGAACAAAACAGAAGAGAAGAGGAAGGAAGAAAGAGAAAAGCAGTGCTGCAGGATAGGAGGTGGCGTAGTGCGAGTTGAATCAACCGGCATCATCCACCCTTTCTCGTTCTCTCTTCGTAAAAGTTATTGGACGCAACGGGAGGGGGGCCGCCCTTTTACGACAGAGTCTTCGTTTCTCGCGCGTGCTACGGAACCTCCAGCGTCTCCACCATCACCTGCTTCTTCTCTTCCTCCTCCTCCTCCCCCTCCCCTTCCATCATCACCTCCTGTTCCTCATCCACCTCCACCACCACCACCACCACCTCCTTCTCCACCTCCATCACTTCGTCTCGTCTCGAAAAAATATATCCTTCCCTCTCCTCCCTTCTTCCCCTCTCTCCCATCGATCGAGCAGTGCATGTGAGAGAGTGCGCCGCGTCGAGTTTCTTCTCGTCCGGCGCGCGTTTGTTTGTGCTACGACGAAACGGGGTTAACGGCGAATCCAACGACGACGGCGGTGGTAGTGACGACGCAACGAGTTCTGCTTACGTCGGAGACGGTGGAGAGTTTCGGAGTAGGATACGGCCAGGGTGCAGGCACGAGCACAGGCGACTGGATGAAACCACCGGGGGATCTCTTTCTTTACTGCGACATGAAGGATCTGGGAGCCGATATGGTATTTACATCCAACGACGATGCGATCTCTTATCCTTTTTCGTTCTCTCTCCTTCCCCTCCTCTCGCTTTCTCATTTTCTTTTTCTTTCAAATTCTTCTTGACAATCGTATTCGTATTCGTATGCGTGTGAAAAGAAGCAAAACGTCAAACGCGTATCGCCGATGCGTCCACGCGTAGTAGCTGCGATCTTTTTTAGGTTATGATCGTTCTGGTCGCAGTGCCATGTCGCGCGGCGCATGGAAGTGTCGAAACACGCGCTTCTCGCCAATTCTTACCGGTCTTTTCTTTTTTCTTTCTTACTCTCTTACTTTTTTTTTTTTTACATTTCCTTAGCGATTATCCTCCATCAAATTTGCCTTTTTAGCTCTGTTTACATTTCTTTTTCTTCCTTTTTCGTTTTGTTCCCTTTGAGAAAAGAACAAATACGCGACTCAACAAATGTTTACTTTTTTTTTTGTGCATAGTAAACACCTTTGAAATAAAAGCGTCGGGAACTAAAACTCACGATGAAAATAAGAGCTACCGACTTTGAAAAATGTTTTCGTTCATCTTCATTTCGACTTTCCTAGGGTTTTAAAGATTCAAGTTCTTTTCGTATGTACTTTCGAATGGAACGAATTTAAGTGTACATTAAGATTAGAATCTACGTAAATATAGATTATATCGAAAGGACGATGTCCAAAGTGTTATTTGTTTCTATTCGTTAAGAGCAATTATTATGTTTTTAGCGATTATTATGCTCGCACGATTTGTTTATTTATTTGCTCGATATAAAGTTTTATTTAATACACAATTTATTATAAAATTAATTAATACGCATTCTATATAGGTTTAGATTAATTTTTGTTCTTAGATGTATTAACGTTCTTCAAAACTTTTTTTATATCTTTGATGCGTCGTTTGAGAAGAATTCCTTTTCAACGTCATTAAAGTTTAATGATATTATTAAACTTACTAGAGCACGCGTGATAGAAGAAAAATGAAAGTTACGTTTTTATAGTATTTATAATTATTATCACTACCGATATATAATTTTTCTAAAGCAAATAAGTTTTTATATTTTTCTTTCTTTAATTTTTTAATGTGCAATATATATAATTGTGAAAAAAGAACTAATTAGAATTTATTTCTAATCAAGATTAGTCGCGTAGTATAGGTAATTATGATAGGTAACCAATCGAATTTTTGTCATTTTCTGCTTCCTATTTATTACGTTCTTTTCTTATTTATTGTTTACATTCTCCTTGAATCGCAAAAATTTTATCATATACATATATTCTCTTTTTATCTATTTTACTTGAAAAGCTAGACGTCTAAATTAACGAGAGGAAGAACAAATTTTTTTTTTCCAATGTTTACATACGATTTAATATAATCTAGTATATAACTCTATTATATAATGTATATATATTAGAGTTCTATATCTTTATTTAGTTTAGTTATATATGTATACATAATAGTAAAAGAATATATGTACATATATAATAAAGAAATTATATTTGTAATAAATTAAACGTGAATGTATAATGTAACTAAACAGGAATGTTTTTGTTCTCTGTTACACGAATATATAATAATTAAATTTACGCGAGAATGTTAGCAAATTTTTGATCGATTTTATCCGATTTGAATCACACTTTAATCATCGTTTTGTTTCTATAAAATTCGCTTGGATCAGCTTGGATTCATTTTATTTGTTATCATTTTGTTTGCATACTCGTAATATATGCGAATTTTATACCTAGCTTTTGCACTAAAAAAGAAAAAGGAAAGAAAAAAATAAAAACAGGAAAAGAGGGAGGGAGAGAAGGGAAAACCATGTTCTTTAAATAATTTACGTAAAATTTACATAAACGATTGAAACGTATAATCGAATTTGTTTGTAATGTTATCAATATCCAAAATAGTCGAAGTATCTCGTTTTCATGTAACTCTGAATCAGCAATGGATTTATCGCTTAAAATGAACTAGATTTTAATAGAAATCGATTGTTTAAAAAAGGATTAGTATCGTAAACGAGTATTAAGATTTCATAGAATCGAATGATAATTATATTAAATAAATATTTAGAAATTTATAGTTACAAGAAGAAAAAGAAGAATATATACTACGTATATCGAGTCATATACAATAATAAATGATATATAACGTTATTGTATTTGCCGTTGATTTCCTAGAGTTGCGAGAAGTGATACATGCAGGTGTGACGTACACGTGTCGTTGAACCTAAACGTACCGGTCACGTTCCGTAGCCTATCACTGAATGTGTATGACAAGGACATCAACGTGCTAGTTGTTATCATAGTAATCCTTACTTATCGAATACTATGACGTCAAAATTCGCATAATTTTAAACGCTCATTTCCATCATCATTTCTAAGAGATACGTACATATCGATGTGTATTACAGTCCTTACTATCTGTAGGATCAATAATAAGACCCTTAATGTATATCGACGACTATTCATCATAACATTTTGAAGATTCATAACATATACATTAGATTAGGCAAATAGAAATTCCGAAAACTGAGGAATCGCGTGATATAAATCTCTTTATACGACAATGTAAACACAAGTATCGGTTAATCGAGATTCTTTGGAGACTGTCACTTTCATAATGACTTTTCTTACTTTCAGAATGAATCTAGTCACTTTCAAATTCATTTTATCAAGGTGTATGTATATATAAAAAAACGAACTTTCTTTTTTATTATTATTGATATTGATGGAGACTTAGATTATTTAGATATAGATAATTACTATGATGGGTAAAAAGAGAGAGTGAGTGAGTGAGAGAGAGAGAGAGAGAGAGAGAGAGAGAGAGAGAGAGAGAGAGAGAGAGAAGGAAGGAAGGAAGGAAGAAAAGAAAGAAAGAAAGAGATGGAGGGAATTTGCTTCCTTCGTGTGGTTGCTCCTCCAACGCGCGCGGACAGTGGCCGTGACCCGTGGCCGGGGGCCTGGGGAGGGGTCGGTGGCCCCGTGGCTGTTTAGCGACGTCCACGCTGCGCGTCGGAAGACCGACCGCCTGTGGTCGTGGTGGTGGGAGTAGACGGCTAGGCGCGCAATAGTGGGGGTAGCCGACGTTTCTCTCTTTCTCTCTCTAGTGGGTGGACGCGCCTGGCAGGGAAGCAGTGGCACGGAGGGTGCGGGTCCTAGCGCCCCGTCCTCCTACGATGCGAACGGTAGCGCGACGGAGAAACGATTTTGAGGGAGGAGGAGGGTATTGCCATCATTCTCTTTCTCTTGTTCTCTCTCTTTCTCTCTCTCTCTATCTCTCTCTCTCATACGCCGCGATGTGGAAAGCGTCTCCACCGGCCGGCGTCGCGGTCGATACTCGCGGCATATCATCCCCGGCTGACCGAGCCTTACCCTTACTCTCTTCTCCTTACTTTAGATTATATTCACAAGTTTTGATCGATGTGAAACGTTTCGTCGAAACCATTCGATCTCTCTCTCTCTCTCTCTCTCTCTCTCTCGTTTCTTCTCTTCTTTTCTCTTCTCCCTTTCTCTCGTTTCTTCTCTTCTCTTCCTTTCTCTTCTCTTCTCTTCTCTTCTCTTCTCTTCTCTTCTCTTCTCTTCTCTTCTCTTCTCTTCTCTTCTCTTCTCTTCTCTTCTCTTCTCTTCTCTTCTCTTCTCCCTTTCTCTTTCCTGTCTTCTCTCTTTCTCTCCTCCCTTCTTTCTTTCTCTCCCCTTTCTTTTTTTTCTTTTCTCTTCTAATCTTTTCTTTTTTCTCTCTTCTCTTCTTTTCTTTTCTCTCTTTCTCTTTCTCTCTCCCCCCTCTCTCTATGCTGTATGAAAACGTTCTTTTTAAATTCAGATCACATATCACAGATTTTTCTCTTTTGAATATCGGGATAGCTTTCGGACGTTGAATTACAACGAACCGCACTTTTTTCTTTTCTTTTTATTTTTTTATTGTGATGGCATCTTTACAATATCGGTCCTTTATCGTTTGATTTAAAGATACATTTAACGAAGTCGCCGATTCGTTCCGTCGTTTTCGAAGTGAATTGATTGACAAATGGAAGATTTGATAAAAATCGAACGAGTTATGCGGCTTTGTAAACCGGTTAGAATCCCATAGGAAAAATGATCGATCGAAAGGGACGAGATGGGCTCCTATCGCGTACAAACATGAAACAAGCTGAACTATCTTTTCGGCTTTTGCAGCAGACGTTTTATGTTGTACTTCGTCATATTTTCGTGAAATTTAATTTAAACGATATCTATATTAAACAAACCAAATCTGATTAGTATCTTGTGTATGATTTTTCAATTAGATATTTTTTGTTCAGTTTTTTATTTACTCTACGAAAAGTTATTCGATTTTGTTAGATAATAGTATACTCTAATAAAGTGTAATAATATTTTATTATTATTTTCATTATAGTAATATATTATACATTATAGTAATATATATATAATCAGTATATAAAAGTACTATTTTTATTTAAAGTTTTTATGTATGGAACCACGTGTTCATAGCTATGTATTCGTTCTTCGAACTATTACATTGAACTATAACCATGTACATACCTATGTATGTATGTATGTATGTATGTTCACTATCCATGTTATGTCGTACCATTGTCACGGCACACACGTATCGGGATACACCTGTATACAGAATTCCGAGATCCTCGTCCGTCTTTCCGTGCTTCTCTTCTCCTCGATTCTCTTTTTACCGCATTCTATTACGTCATGGATCTTAAGTTGCGCGAGGTTAGGATCGGTGCAACGGCCCCTCGGCGAAGAACTATAGTTGAGTCCCGAATGGAATCTCTGTATTTTTTCGTGCTGTCAAGAATAGGTGCGATTTATACGAATATACGATGGCTAAATTAATGTCATATTCGATTAATTTTGAGTTTTGAATCTGTATTTAAAAAAAAAAAAAGGTATATATGTATACGCAGATAAAATAAACAAGGAATATGTGTAAAATGCAAACAAGTATTAATCCAGTAGTTTTCATCAATTTATTTATATACATCAAATTTAAATTTGTCCAACGATTTATGACCTCGTTTTTCTTGTTTTAGATCGCTCCCTCGGCAAAAAAGCTCTGGGGTGTGGACGAAGGCGGTTCCAAGGACGAGGGTGGTGTAAAAGGTGGTGGGATACTTCACCTGGGCGACCACCAAATGTGGCGAGATTCTACTTGGAGCACCTCAGGTACTCCTTCTAATTTTGACAACTCCGTTTGTTGGATTTTAAATGATCGATCTTGTCGATGTGGATCATCTCAAATATTAATTCTAATTTTATAATACCTTCATTCGTTACATTTTAAATGATCCGATTCTGTAGACTTGGACCATCTCAAATATTAATTCTAATTTGAATATCTTCGTTTGTTACATTTTAAATGATGCGATTCTGTCGACTTGGACCATCTCAAATCTTCATTCAAATTTCGATATCTTCATTTGTTACACTTTGAATGGCAGATCCTGTCGATCTTATCCTGTTATTCCTTGATTTTTATCTCACTAACGTCATACATTTAGAAACATGAATGAATTGATATATTCGATCGATCGTATAATCGATCCTGTGATCGATTGGCGTCAAGTTTAAATACGATCTATGTTTATTTAGCGATGATGTCTTTGAAAGGCATATGCTATATGAAAAATGAGTTTGATTATTGATTGCAAAATGTATGATTAAAATTAGCAAAGCCAGGGTATCACTTTCGTTTCGTATTAAGACGAGAAATAATTCCACTTTATTGTTGGCGTCTTTCTACTCTAAGGCACCAGGTGAAGAAGACGCGTCTCGGTACCGTTGGCACGTTGGGGCGCGAGAGTGGCAGCGTGTTGCGAAACTGAACACTTGATTCCGCGACTTGAACGTGCACATGCGAGACGGTCCTGCGTGTGCGCCGCCTCCTCACGAGGATGGGTGCAACGCGGCTGTTGCTATGGCGACAGACGCCCGGCATCGGCATCGAGGGCGGTATAGGGGCAATGTCCCAACAACGCCAGGGACGTGCCTACCGATCCACCCTATGAGAATCTTCAACCCTCCCACCTTTAACCCTTTCGAATTCCTTCGATCAACGAAAATTCCATAGTTAGGGGAAGAGCTTTGCTAATTTTAATATCACATCGAATCTATCCCCGAATCTCCGTATCGTTTTACTCAGTTATTTCTTCTAGGTTCTGTTTTGTACGTTTTAAGATCTTAAAGTTAATGATCCTTAAAATTTCGATCGGGTAACTCTTGTTTGAACGAGAAATGATCGTTCTCGAATATATCGATATAATCTTTCTAATCTCTTTTTGTTCTTTTTTTTTTAAATTTTATAGATCATGCAGTGTCACAACCAATATCGATGGGTACGGGTAGACGTGTGGGTGTTGGGACCGGATATCATCATCAAACTTCAGAAGTTGGGACAGTCCTCAGCCCTAGAAGCAGGTTGGTCGAACGTTTCTAGATTTTTGATATCGAATATTTACCATGGAGTTTTAATTACGATCTAATCTGATATTTCCAAAATTCTGTTATATAAGATCATGTTTTTTTTTTGTTTAGTGAAACGGGTGGATTGGGAGTTAAGATGGTTGAATATGTACTTGGTTCAAGTCCCACAACACCGAAAGATTTAGAACCTCGAATGGTCTCTCTTAGATTGGTAAGTTCGACAAATGATGGTAAAGTCTTTTTAGTTTATTTTAAAATAAAAAAATATATATCGATATATATGATAGCAATAAACATATATATAATATTGTAAATATATGTATATACTTATACATATTTTTTGTTCCGTTTAGAATACCGACACAGATAAAAAAGAAAAAGACAAAGGATCTGCTAGTCCTTTTGATAGTTCGAAGGATGATGCTGGTCCACAAGGAAATGGATTAGCATCGCAAAATGGTCTTGACGATGATAAAGGTTTCAAGTAAGTATTGATCGATGGAAATGAAAACAAACTCTCGTAAGCTGGTTCGGCTTTCATTGATTTCATTGATTTCATTTGAAAGTCACTGAAGTATTTAAAATGCAGGAACTTTTCTTGGAATAGTTCCATACTTCCTAGAAAGAAATAAGTGTATACGTGAATGAATATCAAAGATAGTGATTGGTACTTGAACGTATAGTAAAGCTAAAACTGTGATGTATGAATAGCCTTGATAATAGACCTATTTTTACGTGTCATATACTTGCGAAGATTTATCAGTTTCGTCGGATGCGCCAAGAAAGAGTTATAACGATAATTGTCAAGGGCGTGCAAATTGGAAGCTGTGTTTATTTGCTTGTTTGTTTGCTTGCTAGCTAGCTTGCTTGCTTGCTTGGTGCTTGCACGCGGTCGACGATATCGCGCGCGCACGTGTTCTCTCGTTGTCTCTTTTCGTCAAGTAGCGCCATCTGCGACAGCGATCAGTACTCCTTTAAAAAAACATTACCGACATTTCTATACGATACGTTTTCTTCTTTTCAGTCGATACGTAAGCTTACGAGTATTTCAATCGATTAGAATCTTTAAAAATCTTTAATAAAAATTATTGTTTTATAGTAAATATTAATGTTATTCTACTCGTTTTTATATAATGATTTATGTGTAGAAGATTTTATACTCGTCAATTAATTACTACGAACATTGCGATTACGTTTTGTCATTTGCATTGTGATTATATTAAACGTACGGTTAATTTTATTGAATAATGTTACATCTATGATGGAATCTTGTAAAACCAGTTGATTATTTTTTAACGTGAAATTAGAATTCAGAGGCTCGGTCATGCGAGAACACTACATTGTAATTTTCAACTTTCTTTCTTTCTTTTGTTTTTTTAAAGGTTAGAATTTCGTATTTGCAAAAAAATATAGTTAATTATTTTTGATATAAATAATTAATGTATAACAGTGTTTATGAAAATAGTAGTTTGTTTCTTGCATGTTATCGATTATAAAGCTACATTTCTGCTTTCTTCTTTTTTTTTTGTAAAAGAAATATGTTACGCGTGTCACGAGCAACAATGCAGTCCCTGACATTTACTACGATGGTTTCATAGTATCTGGAGAACTACGTCATTCTTTTCCTTATATAGAAAATACATGGTCTTCTATCGTGTATTTCTTTTATTGCTAAGTTTAACGATACGATCGATGATTATTTTAATGAACCGTCGTCAATTGAAAATCATCATCGATCAAAAATCATGTTATATCTAAATGAAATAATCATATATCGTGTTAATTAAATAAAACTTAATTCGGTCAAGTTAATCATTATTTGTATAATTTGTTTCTTTTTCAGTCGTACACCCGGTAGTCGTCAACCATCTCCAGGCGAGGAAGAATTTCAGAAAAATGCTGCAGCAACGTTAGCAGTAAGCGCTGGCGGTGGTGGAGTCGTTTTGTTAAAACCAGGTGTTGATGTTGTTGGAAGCGAGGAACATTTTATGGCAGCGTTTGCTCCAGCGCCACCACATCATCTTCAACATCATCAGGCTCCACCTACGCATCATCTTCAACATCCTCATTCTCATGCGGCACAACTTTTTGGGGCGCAGGCGCCACCACCTCCGCAAGCTCCGCCACCTTCTCAGCAACAACAACAACAGCAAGGCCCACCTCAACCGCAAGACACTACAACTCATTTTGACGTACAGGTAAGTCCATTTTATTTCTTTTTTCTCTATAATTTATATAGGATATTTTATCACTTTTTTTCTTTCGTTGCAAAGAACGTCTACAAAGATGGTGCGTGTGATTATTTATGCGATGTGTCAATAGAAGAAAGGATATATATTCGAACGTGAACCAGATTCGATGCGAATTTTAATTCGCGCGAGATAAAAATAGGAAGAGAGGAGAATAATGTTTGAAATTCAACCATGGTACCGTTTACGATATCAATATAGAGAAAGAAGGAAGTGGTTAAATGGTATCGTCTTATCAAATTCAAACAATGAAATGTTAGAAATATCCGTCATAGTTTACAAACGTACATCGTTATTGCACAGACGAGAAAAAGAAGTTGTCTTGATCTTACATAGCAAGAATCTTCTATATTGGGGTCTTAGACGTTTGTAATTAACGCAATTACCTACTCACGTCCTATTATTTTTCCCTATGAAATATTCTAGCGATTATTATCATATGCATGGCAATTAATCGCACGAATTCATGATTATTATGATGATACTATTAGAAACGTATAAACCGTGAGCAACATTACGACAGTAGTTTCGTAGCAAACGTGTATCAGTTAGCGTCGTCGTCAAAGAGAAATATAATTAGACGATTTACGCGTCGATGAAAGGAAAAGATATACGTAAATACTGTGCGTTAGTAACATGAAAATCTCTTCTCTTTCTTTTGTCCTCGTCTTTTTGAGTAATAACATAAAGTACAATGGACGTCGATTAACTTTATCTCTCTCTCTCTCAACAGAGAAAAATCACATCTAATTAAATATTTCCTTAGAGAGATAAGTCTGTAAGTTTCCTTTCGACACGAGCGAAATAAGCGATATCAAAGATATTTGCATATACCGGATGAATTCGGACGACAAAGGAATTTAGGAGTGGGAGGGAGGGCTAGAAGGAGAACGAAGAACGACCTTGTCCTGCGGCGCAGACAAACGTATAAATCATAGAGTGACAGCCTCTCGACGTCTACTTCCAAACCCATTCGGAAAATAGAACGGTCGATATACGTCTAACCACTTCGTCGACATTCACACGGGTTCATAGGCAAAGTACATGTGTTTACATATGTGTGTGTGTGTGTGTGTATGATGTATGTATGTATAGGATACGTTCATACTCATCTCTTACGAGTTACCAAATCGTTCACATCTATATATGTATAATATCGGCAAATGTACTCTCCGGCTTCTCTTCATTCGCTAGATTCTACGAAACATGAATCGCAAATCGTCTGAACGTCACTTTTCTTTTTCATATACATATAGATATAAAAAGCTTCATTGTAATCTTTTCTGTCGCACTCGTATGATAGACGATTGAAAACTTCTTGCTCTACGATTAGACGCGCTTTCCTTTCAAGAACAGCTGTACGAAAGAAAAGAATGAGATCCTTACATTCCTATCAGCGACGTAATATCTCTCTCTCGCTTTCTTGCTCGCTCGCTCGCTCGCTCGCACATGCGCGTTCTTGGCGAAAACGAGGCTTTAGAACCCTTCCGGCACGAAGCACGTGAGGAAGGATTAGTCCGGATAGGACGACAGAAAGAGTAGCGGGGGACGAATAAATCGAGGTCGATTCAAGTTTTCTCGCGGAACCTTGAAGCTTTCGAAGAGCGAAAGTCGACACGTTCT
This sequence comes from Vespula vulgaris, assembly GCF_905475345.1. NCBI lineage: Eukaryota > Metazoa > Arthropoda > Insecta > Hymenoptera > Vespidae > Vespula > Vespula vulgaris. The sequence continues at coordinate 6,387,776 of NC_066587.1, read as the reverse complement.
CAGAAGCATCCTGCTTGGACCACTCTGATATATTCTCCTTGACAAATCCACCGGTTGTCTTTTTTCTTCTTCTTTTTCTTCTTTTTTTTACGTTTTCAACGTGGTCAAACTGCTTTTCTATTTCTTCGATTTATATGGTTTTTGATTAAAATATGAATCTCTTACGTACGTATTTCATTTCTTCTTCGAATCTTATCTTGATTTCTAAACACATTTTTAGTTGGTCACGTAAAGGTACTACGTCTTTTTTGTGTTAATATATCATTTAGTCATGTATAGGTTGTATTCAGTATTAACATTTTAATACTAAATTGGAAACTGAAAACATTCGCAATAATATAAGAGTATTTAATGAAAGTATACGAAAATATGTACTACCGATACGTGATTGGTGCGCTTAAATGACATTTATAATATATACGGTGAATCAATAATTACTCACTGATCACAAAAAAAAAGAAATCTTTTTATATACCAAAATTATTGAAACACGAACTTATTTATACTTTAAATTTCTTGTCCGTTCATTAAAACCGACATTTTATCTAAAATAATTTTTATAAGATCGATAAATAAAATACATAGCCATATGTGTATTTAAAACGACAGTAATTATCGAATCACTCTGTATAAACATAAAGACATTATCCGCACGAAGATCCTGCTAAAAATGTCAAATAGTCAACAAATTCGTTGGAATTTATAGCTGCTTTTTTTTCTCCCCTTCAAAATTGTATTACATCACTCATTACTTAATTAAAGGTAATTCTTGAATAACACGGTAATCTCGCGTGCTTTTTCTTTCTTTCTCTTTCTGTCGTATATGTCACTCTTACCAACTACCATAAGCATCCTCAAGATCGTCACGAAGAGATTTAGCAAGCATAGTCGGTTAATATCGTTCTAAGGAAGGAAGCACGCTAGAATTTTCCACGTGGCTCGCGATACGCACAGGTGCTGCAGCTAACATTCTCTATCCTTCTTTCTCTTTCCCCTCCTCCTCCTCTTCTTCCTCCTTCCTCCTTCTCTTCATCTCTTCCTCCCTCTTACCTTTCTCACCCTTTTTGCTCTTTTTCGCTCTCATCGTACGCTCGGATGAAATCGCAGAAAATCGCTTTTAACGCGAAGGGGAGATTGCAAAAAAGTTTAGCCGCATTTAACTCGCCTTTTGAAAAGTCTGTGTTAGACGAAGGTCATCTGCTTTCGAAGATCTCTCTCTGTCTCTCTCATTCTCTCTGTTATGGCATGGCATGGAGTAACGTTATGTCAACGAGAATCTCACGAGATATCGACCTTTCGTTTACATTCTCTCTCTCTCTCTATCTCTTCCTTTCTCTTTCTCTTTTCCCGTTTATTCTTTAGCTTTTTTTCAAGTCTTGCGCTTGATGGTGGTTGCTGGTGCACGTTGCTTCGATATGTGCTTACATAAAAATAGAACTCCGAACAGAGAGAAAGAGAAGCAAGCAAGCAAGAGAGAGAGAGAGAGAGAGAGAGCATTATGTCGGGATTTATGCAAGAACGTGCATGCGCTTGTTTGCTACTCTCTTATCCGCGCGTGCTCGTGTGTGTTTGTGTGTTTGTGAGTGGAGGGAAGTTGTGCTAGTAGGAAAAGTGCGTGGACGCATGAGACGAGTCGTTCTCTGATCGTGTTATTACGCGAAGGCTCGTGCTTAGCAGTGCATGAAGCGATTCCCAGACCTCGTTTCCTCTCTTTCCCCACTCTTTTACACCACCCTCTCCTTCCTCTCTCTCTCTCCCTCTCTCCCTCTCTCTGTCTTTCTATGTTCTTCTTCTTCTTTCTCTTCTTGGACGCAAAAAGAACGACAAAGTCGACGAAGGCAAAAGATGGATAGATAGATGAGAGAAAAAGAGAGATACAGAGAGTCGAAGAAGACTCTGTTAAAGGTGTAGACTCACACACTGGCGCACATTTAGAAGGGATCGGGTTGTTGACTCACTGCCCATTCAGCATAAAGTGCAACGACTTCCTCCGATGAAAATCTGTATCATCGCCCGAAGGCGCGCACATCTTTTTTCTCAGCTGGTGCGCCGGGGATTCCGAGTGATTTTCAACGAAGTCGTCTCGGTCAGAGATTCCACATTTCCACCTTGATTATTCGTCTTCATCCGTTTTTTTCCTCCCGATTCTCTCTCTCTCTCTCTCTCTCTCTCTCTCTCGTTTTTTCTTTTTTGCTAACCTCCTCCACACTCCACCTCCTCCTCCTCCTCCTCCTCTCTCTATCTCTCGAGAGATCTAGATTCTTTGGCAACACTCTCCTAAAATTTTTCTTCCCAGATGTTCGATTCAACGTTCTAGTTAAAAAAATTTCTTCGACACGAGCAGAGAAACCATTTTCATAGATCTTGTTGATCGCAACATCGTTCTAAGAACTATCTAATTTATTCCACGTTCCTTTCGATATATCTCAGTCGACTTTACGACGAATTCGGTTGCTAACTCTCGAATCGTACCGAAGAAATATGGTATATGAGGCCAAACGCTTGTCAGTCATTCTAAGATATTTTTGGTGTGTCTTTACATAATCGTCGTTATGTGCGCACATCTTACAAGGTCGATAGTCCTTCTTTTTTCTTCTATATTTGATCGTTTGCAAAAACGATGGCGATGGTGTTAGGACATTCGTTCGATTTGTCGATAAAAGAAACAACAGAAAAAAGGGGGAGAGGGAGAAAGAGAGAGAGAGAGAGAGAGAGAGAGAGAGAGAGAGAGAGAGAGAGAGAGAGAGAGAGAGAGAGCCGAGACGAGAAAATTCTAACGAAGAAACGATTTTGAACCTTTCGAAGGAAGATTTTTTTTTTCCAGGAGTATTTAGAAACAATGGGCGTCGCGAAGCGCGGTTGGCATCATTACCAGTACAATATTCTGCGTTCCATGTTGAAGACGACACTCCAGGCTGAATTATTAATGAAAAGAGAGATCATTAGTCTGAGAAGAACGGTCGCGGTAGTTCTCTCTCTCTCTCTCTCTCTCCCTCTCCCTCTCCCTCTCTCTCTCTCTTTCTCTCTCTCTGTGGGTGGGCGCACACGCGGTGTAGGTCCTAATTAAAATCTCGGATCGGCCACGAAGTCGAATCTAGGCTAGAAACTAACTCGAGGTGGCCACTCCACCTTCACCTCCAACCCTTCGCTTCTTCTCGCCTCTGACGTTCGTTGTATATATGGGACTCTCTTCGTAGACTACTAGGGAACGCGCTGAAATCGTGACCAAGTGCGAGATTTGGCAAGAGTCGAGCCATTTTAAATCTTTCTTCTTCTTTTCTTTCTTTCTATTCTTATTTATTTTCTTTTCTCTTTCTCTCTCTCCTCCTCCTCCCTTGACGATGTGTTGATAGATAAATCGGTAAACGCAACGGCCATCCTTATTAACCGATCCCTTTTTCTTTTTTTACTCGTTACTCGTGATATAAAACATCTTCGTTGAGCACGCACATCTTTAAACAACACGCGTTAATTACGTTACTTGCGATAATTAAATATTAGAAAATGTAATCCGACTAATTTGAACAAACCACATTGCCTCGCCTAGAATGTAATATCTTTCAATCCGGGTCACTGCGGTATTCCGAATGCCGCCTGTGAGTGGTAAGTGAGTAACAATACCTTCTTTATACAGTTTATTCAAAGAACGGTCAAGAAGTAATATCGATAGAACGTGTCTTGTACATGTCTCTTGAAAGATCCCTTTTTAAGGGATATAATAATAATAATAATAATAATAATAATAATAATAATAATAATAATGATGATGATGATGATTATGATGATGATGATAATGATAATGATAATGATAATGATAATGATAATGATAATGATAATGATAATAATAATAATAATAATATGACATTAAGACTCGTGGGACTTTAATTATAATATATATTATTAACGTCATTATAATGATCGGTCAAAAGCATTACTTCACAATATTCTGTTTGAAACTGAATTTCCTTTACTGTGTGAATTGCTTACACATTTAGGTAATAGTAGATGTAAGAGTCGATTGTTGCTCCTAGGATTTGAACATTTCTTCGTTCATTTTCAATACGTATTTTAAATTTCCGGCGTTTATCATTCTCTCTCTTTTTCCCTCTCTCTCTCTCTCTCTCTCTCTTCGTTCGAAAGCTAAAATTTTCTAAAGTAACTTTCGAGCTTGCGCACTACGAGTTTTACAGCTTTTTCCGACTCGCGCGTTTATCATGCCAACGTCATAGGTGTTGCTCTTGCGTTCGGAGGTAGGCTGCTTGCTCGCTCGCTCGCTTGCTCGCTTGCTTGCTTGCTTGCTTGCTTGCTTGCTTGCTTGCTTGCTTGCCTGTCCCAGCCAAGTATTTTTATACCTAGCCATCGCTTCTGTGAACATTTTTATTATAATAAGAGATTGTAGGGTGCGCCAAGCGTTAGCGTGTTTCACTAGGGTTGCTAGCGAAAGGGAGAGAGAGGGGGTGGGGAAAGGAGCTCGAGAGTATGTAACACGCTAGTTCGCGTGTTCGTCCATCCCTTGGAATTCAGCGGTTCTCAACTTTTATTGTTGCTTTGACCCCTACTGATGTCAAAGAGATTCAACCCCCTTTCACCCTATCTTCCTTTCTTTTCTTTTCCCTTATTTAAATTCGAGACTCGTTTCTCACTTTATACAATATTTTTCTTTTTCAATCCGTTGTAATCAAATTTTTGTTTGGGCCTATAAGAAAATAATTAATGTTTATTGTAACGTCTAACTAATTATAATTTTTAATTATAAATGAACAATTATTATTTTTTTTTCTTTCGACAATAAAATGAAATGAAATGAAATTTAAAAGGTACGAACGTTGTGCGATTCAAAGTTGGCTTCAACATGACGATATTACATGGTTAAAAGATTCGATGATTTTTACGTTTTCGTCAAATCTAATCGAAAAGTATATTTTGAAAATCTGTGTCGGTGAAAGTTCTCGAAACGTTACGCCTATCACGATAAGAACGATTTAAAGCTAGGACGGAAAGGGTGAATCAATGATTTCACTTCCTCCTGTATAAGCTTCGGTATATATATATATATATATGGTCATGTGTGTTCATGTTATTTAGACGCGTGGTCGTAGTCGTAATCGTCGTTGTAGTTGTTGTCGTCGTCGTCGTCGTCGTCGTCGTCGTCGTCTTGTCGCCGTCTCTTTCACAAAATCAGGCTAGCTTAATAGAGTGTGTGTATGTGTATTGCTTCGGCTTGATTTTATTATCCAGAGAATACTTCTCTTTTTCCCGCGGTTTCGTGATACAAAGCAGCTCGTTGAGAGAATTAATCGGCTCTCTCGTTCTCTCTCTCTTTTCTCTTTTTCTCTTTCTCTTCTCTTCTCTCATTCGTTCGAAGCAACGATTTAGACGGTAAGGTGTGTAGTAGTAACGTTTCGAAGAGTAGAGAAGAGAATAATAAGAGAAAGAACACTAAGGGTTGGGAAGAAAGGAGTAGTGGAAATCGTTCCAAGCGAGCGTGGTTTCTTTTTCCCCTTAAGAGAATCGGCACGAGGAGGGACATCGTTCGCGATGGCCGATACATATCCAACTATAATCGGCGCGCATTCGGAAAGGATAGATTTTACAATCGTACTTGCGCGTTCAATCTTAGATAATATATCTACTCTTAGATGTTTCTGAAGGAGGAAGACAGTCAGTAGGACGAAGAGAGAAATACGAAAGATACTATATATATATATATGTATGTATGTATGTATGTATGTATGTATGTATGTATGTATGTATGTATGTATGTATGTAGTGGCGGAGTATTGGTGGTGGTGGTGGTGGACGAGTTGAGAAGAAAGGTAGAAAACGAACGAACGAGTTTTCTTTTTTTTTCCTTCTCTCTTTCTCTCGTCTCTTGAATCTATCCCTGTCGTTCGTCGTCATCATCGTCGTCGTCGACGTCGACGTCGTCGTCGTCGTCGTCGTCGTCGTCGTCGTCGTCGTCGTCGTCGTCGTTCCTTGCTCCTCTTCCCCTTCCTAGTACCTCTCGCTCTCTCTGATCTTCTCGCTTGTGGCTGTCTCTTTCTATGCGTCGCCATATTGGTGTATATGTGGCCGCAAAAGGGAAAGGGGGAAGCTGCTTGTAGACAATAGGCTGTTGGCTATGGACGATGACAATATGCCCCGGCTACGCGAGAAAGAGCGGCTCCGTTTCTCTCCCCTCTCGTCTCTACTCCATCTACCCCTTCTCCCCCTTCCAGTGTCCCCCTTAACTCCCCCTCCTCCCTCCACTCTACCTCTCTATCTTCCTTTCTCTCTCTTTCTCTTTCTCTTTCTCTCTCTCCATCTCCCTCTATCTCTCTCTTATTCTCTTTTGTACCTTCCGCTCTTCCCCTTTCGTACACTTCTGCTTTCTTCGCTCTTCTTCTCCTCCTTTCGGCTTCTCCTCTTCTCTCACGGTCCTTCGGCTCTTCAACGTCCCTGAGAACCCTCGAGATAGCACGGCGTACATGAAAATTAAGGCACGGCCAATTAAAGCCGCGCCAAACGCCAAGCAGGGTTCCTCTCTTTCCTTCTGTCCCTCTCCCTTTCTCCGGTCTCTCTTTATCTCTGCTCTCTCCAAGAGAGTCCTCGCCTTCTATCTTTTCCACCTTCCGTATCCTGTCCTCTTCCTCCTTCCCCTCCTCCTCCACCTCCCTCTCCTTCTTCATCTTCCTCTTTTTCTTCATCTTCTTCTTCTTCTTCGTCTTCTTCTTCATCTTCTTGATCTTCTACTTCTACTTCTTCTTTTACCCCTTTCTACCTCTTCGAAAGACGACGGAAACTTCGTTTGAAGAAAATCTTTCAGCGAGATCATCCTCCTTTTTTTCTCGGATCGAATCGTTTGAAGTATGTAATTCGTAAACGTAATTGGTTCTTCAAGCTGCGCCTATGCTTAGTTACTTGTTCGTACTCTTTTGATTAAATTCGATAGGATAGATATTTTTTTTTTCTTGTCTCACATTATTATCGTATTTCCTCGTTACCAGTAGAGAGAGATAGATAACGCTTGATCTTTTTCTTCTTTTTTTTTTTCGATTTTTCTCTCTCTTTTTTTATTACTTCGCGGCGACAGTAATTATCGATCGTGCTATTTACTTCCAACTATTTCTATATGGAAACGTTTCATTAACGAAAATCGTATCATCGTATCAGACTAGAGAAATATGCGCTTGGCATTACTTTGAATGACAGACTTCTCAACGATGTGTTTTCCTCCTCCTGTACCTTCGGGAGATTCTATTGAAAAAAGGGTGAGCCGTCGTACTACTCCTGCTGTTGCTGCTGCTGCTGTTGCTGTACGAGAGGTAGTCAACTTCTTTTTGAAACTCGCAAAACTTGTACGCCTTTATCTCACCCTCGTTCGTCGTTCGAGCGCAGGTGGTTGCGAGTTGGAGTATAGGGCTCTCTCTGCATATGGTCTTTTTCATTGATTTTGTAAAGAAGGAACGACGCTCGAAATGAATAGCTTCTCTCTCTCTTTCTCTTTCTCTCTCTACTCTATCTCTATCTACCTATTTCTTTCTCTTTCTATTTGTGTCTCTTCGAACTTTGGTACATGTCATTCGTCATTTTTAATAGATTCATGAACGAAAAGAAGACTGGATAGATCTTCGAAAAATCGAAAGAGCGATACACGATTATTGACAAAGCAACGAAATCAAATATTCGTTATCGTTATCATTATCGGAAATGACCCGTTTGCTTCTGAATATAAATATTTTTCCTAACTAATCTTATTACAATTATTTTGATCTTTCACGAAGAAAGATCAATTAGTTCGTCGACGGAAATAAGTTGGAACCTGATAGTAATTAAAAGCGTTACGTATGAACAAGTAATCCGAACATAGTGGATAAAATAAAACTTTTTACTTATTAATTTATTTCTTATGTTTCTTTTTCTTTTTTTCTCCTCCTCGGAAAATTGTAACTGACTGTCCGTTTCTAGCGAAGTGTCATTCATTTTTATCCGATCGTGCTTGTTGAAAAATTTGAAAAATCTCGTTTGTTTTCGTCCCAAGACGACAACGACAATGACAACGACGACGACGATGACGACGATGATGACGACGACGACGACAACGACAACGATGATGATGATGATGATGACGACGTCGTCGTCGTCGTCGTCGTCGTCGACGACGACATGACGACGACGACGATACAGGAAGCCCTCCGCTTTGTCATGTCCTCCTGTACTGAAGAGGT